>NC_091066.1:16873469-17110613 GCF_000393655.2 Nicotiana sylvestris | reverse complement strand
CAATTCCAATACATTTAAGTTCTAGGTCGCCCACCAGTATAATGCGGGAATACATTTAAGTTCTAGGTCGCCCACCAGTATAATGCGGGAATACATTTAAGTTCTAGGTCGCCCACCAGTATAATGCGGGAATACATTTAAGTTCTAGGTCGCCCACCAGTATAATGCGGGAATACATTTAAGTTCTAGGTCGCCCACCAGTATAATGCGGGAATACTTTTAAGTTCTAGGTCGCCCACCAGTATAATGCGGGAATACTTTTAAGTTCTAGGTCGCCCACCAGTATAATGCGGGAATACATTTAAGTTCTAGGTCGCCCACCAGTATAATGCGGGAATACTTTTAAGTTCTAGGTCGCCCACCAGTATAATGCGGGAATACTTTTAAGTTCTAGGTCGCCCACCAGTATAATGCGGGAATACATTTAAGTTCTAGGTCGCCCACCAGTATAATGCGGGAATACTTTTAAGTTCTAGGTCGCCCACCAGTATAATGCGGGAATACATTTAAGTTCTAGGTCGCCCACCAGTATAATGCGGGAATACATTTAAGTTCTAGGTCGCCCACCAGTATAATGCGGGAATACATTTAAGTTCTAGGTCGCCCACCAGTATAATGCGGGAATACATTTAAGTTCTAGGTCGCCCACCAGTATAATGCGGGAATACTTTTAAGTTCTAGGTCACCCACCAGTATAATGCGGGAATACTTTTAAGTTCTAGGTCGCCCACCAGTATAATGCGGGAATACATTTAAGTTCTAGGTCGCCCACCAGTATAATGCGGGAATACATTTAAGTTCTAGGTCGCCCACCAGTATAATGCGGGAATACATTTAAGTTCTAGGTCGCCCACCAGTATAATGCGGGAATACTTTTAAGTTCTAGGTCGCCCACCAGTATAATGCGGGAATACTTTTAAGTTCTAGGTCGCCCACCAGTATAATGCGGGAATACATTTAAGTTCTAGGTCGCCCACCAGTATAATGCGGGAATACATTTAAGTTCTAGGTCGCCCACCAGTATAATGCGGGAATACATTTAAGTTCTAGGTCGCCCACCAGTATAATGCGGGAATACATTTAAGTTCTAGGTCGCCCACCAGTATAATGCGGGAATACTTTTAAGTTCTAGGTCGCCCACCAGTATAATGCGGGAATACTTTTAAGTTCTAGGTCGCCCACCAGTATAATGCGGGAATACATTTAAGTTCTAGGTCGCCCACCAGTATAATGCGGGAATACATTTAAGTTCTAGGTCGCCCACCAGTATAATGCGGGAATACTTTTAAGTTCTAGGTCGCCCACCAGTATAATGCGGGAATACTTTTAAGTTCTAGGTCGCCCACCAGTATAATGCGGGAATACTTTTAAGTTCTAGGTCGCCCACCAGTATAATGCGGGAATACATTTAAGTTCTAGGTCGCCCACCAGTATAATGCGGGAATACATTTAAGTTCTAGGTCGCCCACCAGTATAATGCGGGAATACATTTAAGTTCTAGGTCGCCCACCAGTATAATGCGGGAATACTTTTAAGTTCTAGGTCGCCCACCAGTATAATGCGGGAATACTTTTAAGTTCTAGGTCGCCCACCAGTATAATGCGGGAATACATTTAAGTTCTAGGTCGCCCACCAGTATAATGCGGGAATACTTTTAAGTTCTAGGTCGCCCACCAGTATAATGCGGGAATACATTTAAGTTCTAGGTCGCCCACCAGTATAATGCGGGAATACATTTAAGTTCTAGGTCGCCCACCAGTATAATGCGGGAATACATTTAAGTTCTAGGTCGCCCACCAGTATAATGCGGGAATACTTTTAAGTTCTAGGTCGCCCACCAGTATAATGCGGGAATACATTTAAGTTCTAGGTCGCCCACCAGTATAATGCGGGAATACATTTAAGTTCTAGGTCGCCCACCAGCATAATGCGGGAATACATTTAAGTTCTAGGTCGCCCACCAGTATAATGCGGGAATACATTCAGCTCTAGATTTTGGAATCAGTCACCCCACCTGAAGACGGAAGGGTACAACAGAGATCCCCAAACGGGAAACAATGAAATCCCCAGCACCAAGAAGCAGACAACTGCAGAGGCAAGCGCGCAATTCAAAAGGAAAAAGGAACGCGTCTCAAAAGAGCAGTTTGAGAACGCTATGGCATGCCCAACATAACAATTCTGATGAAAAGCCATACCACTGAGGAAACCATTGAAAGATTTAAAGAAGAAAGTCGTATCCCCAGCGGGTCAAGCAAAGTGATGAAAACTGGCATTCAAACGTCAGCAAAGGACCAACATCATCTCCCAAAGGCACAAGATAAAGGCATCGGAGGAAAGCGATAGCCGACAAGAAAGCAAGGCAACAAGAACAAGTCGAAGATGGATGAGACTTCAGGATCCTCAGTTTAGCTTAGCTTCTTGTTTTTCCTTTTAGAGCAATGTAATAGGGAGATCGGTTGAGCAGTAGCATACAACAGCGCACAACAACAGCAAGCAATACAGTCACATGGTAGTCCCAGCTACCAAAATTTCCCGAACTACATTGACCTGATTCCTGTTCAGCCCAGGATATGTAGGAAACCTCTGAAGCAAAGGTTCGGTCAAATCTTTTTCAAAAATGCTTCACACGGAGTATTCGGACGGGCAAAAATCGCTCGCTTTATCTTTGCGCGAAAACCCTTCGTGTCTTCGTGCAAAGAGGGGCAGCTGTAAGCACGTGATTTTTGCTTCACGGACAATCGCTCCAAAAGAAAATAAAAACAGTGGCAAAAGGCTTCGCTGTACAAATTTTCGATCTTTCCGTGACGTGTGTTGTTAGTCGTTTGTGAGTCTGTCCATTTTGCATCTAGTCATTATCAAACAAAAAAAAAATACGAAAAATATATGTGGCGTTAAAAGAAAATTCAAAAAAAATAAATATATGTGCATCGTCCGTCTTAGGTTGTGATTTAACTTACTTGGTATGATAATTATGTTGAAATGCCATAATGTTATTTGTTTTAATTTCATTTTTTTATTAGTTATTTTTTTTTTTTTTTAAGTTGGAAAACAAAAGAAAGTGGAAACCAATTTGGGCCCAGAAAAAAAAATAAGACAAAACAGGCCCAAACCAACGATCTGACCCGGTCCAGACCAGGCCTGCCCAGGCACCTCCTGAAAACGACGTCGTTTCGGGCAAATCAATCTGAGCCGTCCGTCCCAGCCGATCCAACGACTCAGGGCCTCTTTCAGCAACCCGTTTTTAAACCCGACCCAATAACCGGTCTGACCCAACCCCTCACTTAAACCAAACGACCCCGTTTAACTGCAAAACGACCCCGTCTCATTTCTCAGCATCAGATCCAAGCCGTTGAGATCATATGATCCAACGGCTCAGATCTAAACCCCTAGACCATATATAAGCCTTCCCTTACACCCACGCCCCCTATACCAACACCCCACCCCTTCGTCCCCAAGTTCAAACCCAGACCTCCCATTAGAAACCCTAGCCGCCCTCGTCTCCCTTGCCATTAAAGCCGGCGGCATGGACGCCGGTGGCCACCTCCTGAACACCCTAGGACCACCTCACTGTCCTGAACACGAATCCACTAACCACGAGCCTCGAATCACTTCCGTTCGTCTCGAATCTTCGTTTGAAGATTTGAGTCGAACCTGGACCTATGCCAAACCACCCCATCTTCATGCTAGACACTCTCCTGACCTTCCTCGTGACCAAACCAAACTTGGTTTGGTCCGAATCTACCCACAACTCCCAAAAATCCAGATCTGGGAATCCAGACTTTTGAAACACATGCACCTGGGGAACCCGGCCAGTTTTGACATGGGTTTGAGGTCTAATAGACCTTAATCAAGGTGTTCTCGTGTGAGAACACCCTGATTAAAGTTTGTTCGGCCTCAGAAGGTCGACGTTGAATCAAGTTTGAGTCTGTTTGATTTAAACATTTTCGGTAAGTTTTTCCTTTCTTTTGTGTTTAGTTTTGATTAAGTGGTCAGCATGTTTCGTTGTGTTTGTTTGTTATTTCTGTTATTTTCATCCGGATTTCTTTCTTCCCTGTAAAGGCCTTTTTATTTGGTCGATTGTATTCTGTGTATGACTCTGAATGTACTCTGTGAGTAAACATGATCGTCGATTAGTTTAATCGTCAGATAAGTTGACTCATATAGGCCCCCAGTAATTGAACAAAAATTGTCCGATGCCCTTTAGGTCCCTAAATGTATTGTTTATGTGAGCGATCGATTATTACCTGCTATAATTAGTATAGTCGACTCGATAAATGTCGTCGATTAGTTTTCTATAACTAATGAATCGAAGGAGCTAGTATTTTCACATAACTAATTGAACTCGGACACTGGCTGGATGACCTAGTAATGTTTGAAATGGTCTGTTGGCATTATAAAAATGACTAAAAGGGTTCAGTCTAGGCAGTCCTGAGCTCGAGCTTTCATCAGTGCAAAAAATGCCCTAATGCTGCAATAGGCAGGGGCAGTAATAATCAAGGTTGACAGGGGTATTCTGGGGTGTTAAAAAGAACAGAAATAATTAGTTTAAATGAGCTGACAAGTAGGGTACTAATTTGGGATTAAACTAATACCAATGGGGAACAAGACACAAGGGTATGGGGCTTAAAATGAATAAACAAATGAGCCCATAATTCTGGATTAAACAAAAAATCAGGCGTGGGGAATAAAGGGGGGCTGACACCAAAAGATGCTGAGGCATGGGGCTTAAAGGGGTATGGGCAGGCTGCAAGTTGCAGCAAAAAGGGCAGCCTAGCTGCACTGAGTCATTTGGCTTATAAATAGGCCATTTGAGAACTGAAAAAGGGTTGGATTTTTAGTCTTCAGAAAAAGAGAAAACAAAGGCTGGAATTTTAGTTTAAAAGCTGAAACTTTTAGTCTGAAGGAAGGTTTACTGAGTTTAAAGAAAGCTGAAAAACATAAGTTAGTTTCCAAATAGATTATAACCAAACACCATCTGAAAGTTGAATAAGAATTCATATTGGTCAAGCTGCCTTGGCCAAGTTCTGTCATCTGCACTGACTGAGCTGTTTGTTGGTTGCTGAACTGCTGTTATTTGCTGCATCGAACTTTTTTTTACTTCTGGTGTTCATTACTCTTCGTCTGGAATTACTGGTTTGGCATTCGACTATTTGCTGGTTTCTTTTGTTCTGGGAACTATTGTTGGTTGTTCGTGGACTGTGGAAAACACTTGGTTTAGTTGGTTGATTGCTGTGTTGTTGCTGTGTGTCTGCCGCTGCTGTATTCACTGCATATTGCCTAGCTGATCATTCCTTTCTTCTTTGTCCTCCTTACCAGGTACACAATCGATACCACTAATGTAACTGAGAGTTTGAACATGAATGCAAAAGAGAGGACCTGCAGATTGTTTTATATACACGTGGACTGTTGTGTTAAATGTCATGTAGTATATAGTAGTTACATTATTGTTTGGATAATAGAAGTAGCCTACATGCTTAGTGTATCAATGCAGGTTAATGCATGCTAGTCATGTATGTGTGCTGTTAGGTGAAAAAACATTCCCAGTGTAATAAGTTGTACCTTTAGACTTAGTCTGAGGGTGTAATATATTCTCTAATGTAAGCCAAATAGGAAAACTATCCACTTTAGTTAAAATTCTTTCTCCTTTTGCCAGATTGTCCCATATAAATTGATAAACTCATTTCACAGAACAAAGAATCAGTTCTAGGCCTCAATCTCATGAAGGCCGAGCCCAAATCGAAACAAATCAGTTAGGCCCATATCGAAAAACAGGGGCCCAAGTCTGGCCATCTCGCATGAGCTAGGTTTGGGCCCATAATTTTCGACTAGTTGTCCATAATCGCAGTCACATTTTATTATTCTGTAAAAGCATTTTAAATCCTGTTATAAGTAAACTCGCAATCATGTAATCGATTAGGGCTATTTACTGCTTTCAATTAGTAGAGACAAACACCACAAGAAACGTAGTTGCTATAGGATATCCTTTTAAAATAAGGACGAGACGAGCCTCGATGAAAATAAACAAAACGCGCAGGTGCGGGGCCCTCGTTAAATGTATATTATTGAAGCATTTAGTTTCCAGGACGGGTTGCTTAGCAAATCTCACAACCCTCCTAAAATAACAACACGTTAGTCTTTTTAGGATACGCTTTAATAAACCTTACCTTCTTAAACTCGGGTGCACATTTATGTGACCCGAATCCAAATCTCGACGGATTCGAAATGTATCTCTAATCACGGGTACATTGATTGTGACGTGATCCGAGAGGCAGATCCATGACGTCGCGAATTCCTTTTAAAAGTAGAACGAGACGAGCCTCGTCAAATAAAATAGACTCAGCTGCGGGGCCCTCTAACTGTATATACATTACAACACTTAGAATTCGGGACATGCCGTTTAGCAAATTTTACGGCCTTCCCCAAAACAACCATACGTTAGTTGCCTTAGGCGCGTCTTAATAATTTATTTTTCTTAATTCGGGTGCACATTTATGTGACCCAAATCCAAATCTCAACCGAGTCGAGATATGTCAATAACCACGGGTGCATTGATGTAACGTGGTTCGAGACATGTTTTCACGACGTTGCAAGTCCTATAAAAATAACAGTGAATGATAAAAGCGGTTAAAAGATAAAATTGGCACATAAGTTCACGTTTGTATAAAATCAGATAATCAAGCCAAATATAACAGTTGAGCGACCGTGCTAGAACCACGGAACTCGGGAATGCCTAACACCTTCTCCCGGGTTAACAGAATTCCTTATCCGGATTTCTGGTACGCAGACTGTAATATAGAGTCATTCTTTTCCTTGATTCGGGATTAAAATTGGTGACTTGGGACACCCTAAATCTCCCAAGTGGCGACTCTGAAATAATTAAACCAATCCCGTTTCGATTGTCCTTTAATTGGAAAAAACTCCCTTGTACCCTCACGGGTGCGGAAAAAGGAGGTGTGACAACCTTAAGTTGAAAGAATTGACTAAGATTGGGTTTTTGAGTAATCAACCTCGGAATCGGGATTTGAAGGTTCCAGCAGGTTCGTATAATGATTTCGGACTTGGGCGTATGTCCAGACTTGGTTTTGGAAGAACCGGGAATGTTTCGGCACCTATTGTGGAAGTTAGCATTTTGGAAGAATTTCATAAGTTTGGGTTGAAGTGCATTTCAGTGTTATCAATGTCCGTCTGGGATTCCGAGTCTGGAAATAGCGCTGTATGGTGATTCTGGTGTTGGGAGCGCGATCGGAAGTGAATTCGGAGATCCGTAGGTCATTTTGGGCTCATCTGGCTAAAGATAGAAATTTGAAGGTTTTTGAGAAGTTTGACCGGAAGTGGACTTTTTGATATTGAGGTCGGAATTTGATTCCGGAAGTTGGAGTAGGTCCATAATGTTAAATATGGCTTGTGTGCAAAATTTGAGTTCAATCGGACGTGATTTGACGAGTTTAAACATTGGAAGTAGAAGTTGAGATCTTAAAGTTCATTAAGCATGAATTGGAGTGCGATTCATGGTTTTAGCATTGTTTGAAGTGATTTGAGGCTACGAGAAAGTCCGTGTTATGTTTTTAGACTTGTGCGGGTGTTTGGTTTGGAGCCTCGGGGGCTCGGGTGTGATCCGGGATAGCTTCGGAGTGATTTGCTAAGAAATAGGATTGCTGGTACTGGTATGATCGCAAATGCAACCTCGCATTTGAGAGTTTCTGTTCGCATTTGCGAGCCTGGGCTTCTAGGGGAAAGTTCGCATTTGCGAACGAAGGATCGATTTTGCAAGGCTGTCACCTTTGCATTTGCGAAGAATCTTGTCGCAAATGCGACCAGGGCAGGGTGGGCTAGGCTTCGCATTTACTAGGCAATTGTCACAAAAGCAACATCGCATTTGCGAGCCGAATGTCGCAAATGCGACATCTGCGATTGGGACCCAGGGCTTTTTATCCCGAGACTTAGCCCATTTCCTTCATTTCCCAGTTGGCCTTAGGCGATTTTTGAGAGCATTTGAGGAGGGATTCCATCATCATCAAAGAGGTAATTAATTTCTACACATCATAAGTTAAATACAAAGATTCTGGGTAGATTAACATGCGAAAATTAGCGAAAATCAAGGGTTTAAGGTGAAAAATCTAGAATTTGGTAAAAACAAGATTTAACCACGAAATGTGTTAGGGAATAGAGGAAAAATCATATATTCTTGATCCTTAAGTTATGGGTACCAATTTTCTTCAAAAAATTCCGGAATCCGGGCACGTGGTCCCGGGGATGAATTTTAGGAACTTTGCATTTAGGGTTGGGAAATTGGTTTAATAATTAGAATATGAACTTTTGGGCATGTATTGACTAGTTATTACCCTATTTGAATAGGTTTGGATCGTTCGGCTCCAAATTGGAGGTTTGAGCGCGTTCTTGAACTGGAATATAGGCTTCGGAGCGAGGTGAGTCTCCTTTCTAACCTTGTAAGAGGGAATTGTCCCCATAGGTGAAATAAATGGTTATATTCTCCTATTTGTGGGGGCTACGTACACACGAAGTGACGAGAGTCCGTGTGTAGCTACTATTATGTGTAAGTCCGGGTAGTCTAGGACCCAAAAACATGCTATACTTGGAATATCTGTAATCTTGTTGGCAGTTGAGTTGCTTAAATCTTATTGAATTGGTAAATGAATTTCTAAAAGAGATTAAACTTTATTTTCTTAAATCGCTAAAAGAGAATTGGCTTTTATTTGGATAAACGTTCCCCGATAAATTCTTAATTTACTGTTTGAGCATGTATTTCTATGTGTACCTGCGTCGCATGTATGATTCGCGAGCGGTGTGACTGTTTAATTATGTTGACTGCGTCGCATGTATGATTCGCGAGCAGGGTGTCTGTTTATTTATGTTGACTACGTCACATGTATGATTCGCGAGCGGGGTAATAGATGCATCTATGGTTCGCGTCGTTCGACCCTCGGCAGTGCACATTTTACATTTATGTTGGATCGGGCCGTACGGTCTCGACATGATATGCACATGCTTGTATTGTTTGCCTGAGATTTATAAATGTTGATATTGCCTTTCCTTGCCGGAAATAAATTGATAAAAGATGATGAAAAGTAAATCTTAGGAATCCATTATTATTTGAGAAGTTGTTTACCTATTATCCGGCTTTATGAGTTTATAATTGCTTTATAAAATTTATGATCTCCTCCCACTTCTTTACAATTTTTAATATTGGACCACTAGTAAGTGTCGAAGTTGACCTCTCGTCTCTACTTCTTCGAGATTAGACGGGATACTCATTGGGTACACGTTGTTTTCGTACTCATACTACACTTGTTGTGCATTTTTGTTGCACAGACACATGCATCTCTAGTGGTCTAGTGGGCGTAGCAGCATGGTTGTACGGAGACTTAGGTGAGCTACACTTCTCGAGACGACCCGCAGCAACAGAGTCTCTTTCAGATTACTGTATTTACTTTCTGTCCAATATTGTATTCCAGACGGTTGTTGTATTATATTATTTCCTAGAAATTGCTCATGCACTTGTGACACCGGGTTCTGGGATGATTATGGGGTATCTTGTATTAACTTCTTAACATTTATATTTAATTTGAATTGATTACCTTTTACTAGTAGAACTGAAGGAAAATTCATTGTTTTCAAAATTATTAAAGCGTGCATTTAATTAAGTATTTTGGTTGGCTTGCCTGACAGCGGTGTCCGGCGCCATCACGACCCTTAGTGGATTTTGGGTCGTGACAACATGGTATCAGATCCCTAGGTTCCCTTAGGTCTCACGAGTCATGGGCAAGTCTAGTAGAGTCTTGCGGATCGGTACAGAGATGTCTGTACTTATCTTCGAGAGGCTACAGGGCTGTTAGGAGCACTTCCCTTCTTGATTCCTCATCGAGCGATTTGATTCCTTGAGGCTTATGCCCTTGTTTCCTTCCTACTCAATCTTACGTGACGCGAACCACTTGTCATAAATCGAGAATTGAAGAATTATAATGGTACTACAGATGTGGTGCGGGATGTTTCTCCCGGTATAGTTAGTTAGGCTATTGTCGTCGCCTTGAGGAAGGATTTTTTTCTATCATTTCGGCTCGGTAGTTGTGCTTCTAAGATCTTGGAGGTTGTGCACAGGTTGCTATGATGCTCATGGTTGGTTATCACACAGTATTGACTTGATGGTAGGATACTTTCCTATGTGTTAGTGCTGTGAATAATTTGAGAGGAAGTCTATTCAGTGCACAATTCAGAGATCTGATATTTCATTTCCGGCGAAGGAAAAGCAATTGGCCTATGAATGTACAGATTTGTGGTGATGGAGTAACGAGACTTGGTATTTTCGAGCGTGGTGGAATTTTCATCTGCGATGTAGTGTCGTCTTCCTCGATTGTATGTGTTATGGTCTTCTACAATTCACCTTTGGGGGTAAGATATTATGAAATAATATGGGATAAACGACTGTCAGATATCACAGGGTACAGGTGGTTCAGGATTGAATCAGTGTTTCTAATGTTGACAGCTCGAGAAAGATTTTCTTTGAAAAAGTTTAAGGTTAGTAGCGATTTGAGGGTTCAAGTGCTGCGAAGATAGATTTTATTTAAGGCAATAACTGAGCAGCAAAGGATGAGAAAGGACATGCGGGGAGTGTCAGACGGTGGTTAAAATTTCTAGAAGGCCAGTTATAAGAAGCAAAGGTCGAGTAGTTGATTAAAGGGGTGAGTTCCGCCAAAGTGGGAGAGTGGCGGAGTTGCGTGTGGGCTTTGTGGTAGAATGACTACGCACCTTAAGGAGAGTTTGGAATAATTTGGGAATTTTAGTGATTGGTGATTGGGGTCTACGGATTTAATTTGAAGTGTGGGCTATTATGTAGCAAGAGATTTGATATAACAGAAGGAATTGCGTGAAATGAAAAAGGATACAACATAACTTTGAATTTGAAGATATTGTCACACAATTAGTTGATGTCCACGAGGAGTGAATGGACTTATGCAGCTAGAGAGTGAGCCCGGACTCAGGATGGGTTGTTGATGTCGTAGTGATTATACCCCGTGCAACAGAGTTGGAAGATGTCGGCACGTAAATTCCACAGGTGGGTTATTTCCTGTGAGTAGGTCAACGGTCACGTGGTTGGCAAAGCTTCTGTGAAGGATTTTGCTGGCTATCCAGTAAGAGGTCGAATATGTGAATATTGCTAGAGATTCAGAGTGTTCATGAGATATTAACGGAAATATTTCAAGGAACCTGGCGGTTCGATTGCGCAAAGTCATGTCAATAAGAGAGAAAGAAACTTGGTGGGTTCCAGAGTTGTATAATAGTGTCTTCAAGCTAAGTGGGAGAGTCCCACCGCCTATGATTGGGTTGCATGGTTAACTACTTGCAAAGTTTCTGGTTATTAGCACATTGATGGGTTATTTCAGCTACAGGAAAAGAACATAAGTGGTAATTTGAGCAAAGGAATTGTTAGAGGTGCTATATAGTTGGCCTTATTGGCTCATGTTCAGACTTGAAGAAGGATTCATGATTCATGCCTTGTATGGATGCAGGTTTGAAGGAAAATGATTCTACCGGGTGCATCGTCGTGAGGATATTCATGTGCTAGAAGATTCGTGAAGTTGATTATATTCGGGGCCAAGTCAGAGCGGGTGACTCTTATCAGCGGTCCTAGTGAATTCAAAAGTTAAAGCGTGGTGCCTAATGATTTCGAGCCTATAGGTACGGTCAAGAATCAAGCTTTGTAGCAGCTTATGAGAAGAGGCCCAGAATGTTCTATGATGTTTTGACTTGCAGTTTAGCATTTGGGAAATATGAAATCGTTCGTGGGATTTGAGACAGCATGGTTTCATGATTCAAGGTCACTCGGGATGAGTGTGAATGGAGTGTGTCATGTGTTGAATAGAGTTATTATTTCTAAGACAATCAAGGATAAATTGGAAGAAGATAGATTGGTTAGCCATAGTTGAATTGGCATATTGGTGGTAGTGATCAGTTCCTTCAGCGTGATCAAGTTATGCAAGTGATTTGTAATGGTACATGTGAGGCTTGTCGGCCGCCGTAAATGTTATTCAGAAGCATTCTACTATTATGGCCTGTTATGTGGAGGCGGATCCCGGAAGAGCTATGGTGGCTTAGACTACTACTTAGAGATTTGCATATTCTACGGTTATGAGAATTCACCTGTGTGTTACTATGGTTCTCCTGAAGTGAGTTAAGTGAAAAGTTTTTATATGATGAAGCGTTAACCTATTAGTGGTTCCGGAGTTATGATGAAAATCATGTTCTATCGCGTATTGGCATGTTGGGTGCAGTAAGTGGTATGGAAATTGAAGTAAGGATCAAGGTTGCAGTTCAGTGTTGACAAGGATGTCACGGGCTTGGATGAGCAGGAAGGGAGTTTCGATGTTTAAAGTAAGTTGGTATTGTCCTCAGCGTCACTTGAGATTGGTGCTTTGTGAAAAAGGCGTTGCATCCTGGTTAAGGATTCTTGATCGCTTTTCAGCGTTAGTGCGGCCGGTGTTTTAGATGTACAAACCTGTTATCTATTACGGAAGTTTGTGGGAGCGTGCCCCACGAGAAGGTTGTATAAGTGTGGCATGTAGACACTTGATTGATTGAAGAGTTAAACCAAGTATGAAGATTGTAGTGATGTCGTTAAATTGAGAATTGATGTCGGGAGGGCACTCGGTTTATTGGGTTGTGGATTGTGGAGGATTACTTCCGTCATAATGGTAGTTCTCGGGTGTTATGAGAAAAAGGGGAGTTATTATGGACCTTTGAAAGATTATTAGCCTAGTTTAGTGTGATCAGAATCAGCTTGAGGTCTGTGGATGGATCTAAATGTGAATATGGGCTCTATATCAGGCCAGATGTGTTCATTTTAGCAATGCGCTCCTTATGGGAGAGTAGTCGGGGTACTATATTGTTGTCAGCTATTTCATGTAATGATATATTGCACCGTATGAGTTGCGAGATGGCTTGGTAAATTTCTTATGTGTTGAGGTTCCGCGCAGAGATGATGTTATATGAGCAAGATGGCTCTCGAGATTCAGATCGTATATCGTACCTCAGTTGTGCTTGAGTTTTGTCCTATGATGCTATATGTCTCCCCAGGGATGGTATTATGCACTTAGCATGCTTGAGACTGATATTCGGTATTTTGTTTTAATGAGCAATCTAGCTCGGTGTGTATCTCCTTATGTGAATTTTATGTGTGGATCGGGTGGCACGCCACCATGGTTATGTTGTTTGGATCGGGTTGCGCGCCGCAACAGTGTGATATCAAGTACAGTTCCCTATATCTGTTTTTATGCATTTTGTTTTCTATCTTTCTGAGGAAAACTCCTATTTATTGTGTGCCTGCGCCGCATGTATGATTCGCGAGTGGTGTGACTGTTTTATTATGTTGACCGCGTTGCATGTATGATTCGCCAACGGGGTAATTGGATTTCCTTTTCAGAGTTCGTTTTCCTTTTGTATCGTGTTCAAATTGGTAACCTATTGGCACATTATGGCATCATATGAGACTTTTGATCATGTACGGGGTGGCTTATTGCCTGAGCAATTCGCACTGGGTGAGACGAGATCTTTCGATTTAGGATCATTACAATCTGAGTATATGAAGTATATTAAGGAGCAAAGACTATTATTTAGTTCAGAATGAGGTGATGGTTCTTGTCAGGAGTATAGACCCAATGAATTGTTGATTCGGCAGTTGGTTATGAATTTCTACACATCTCTTCCATCGTGGAGGTATTGTAAGAGTTATAGCAAGACTTATATATATCATGAGGTGCATTGGGAGCATCAGGTTCGTGGAATTTCGACTAATTTGATCAGAGAATGTTATTGTGGTCTTGTGAGTAAAGTGGTTCAAAGTGTGAATTCGGCTAAGGTATGCAGTCATGTATTGATGTTGCGTGTAGTTATTGATATGGTGAGCGTTTGTTGGAAACAGGCCTGACAGAGAGTTCCGGATGTTGGAATTGGGCTCTAAGGCTTATTTGCTTGAATAAAAGGGAATATCTTCAGAATTGATCGAGCTAAGGTGCTCAACTGAGTTATGGTATCAAGGGTAGGTGCACGAGGTGTTAAACAGTAATTTCAAACTACTTCAGTGTAGTTCTCAACAGGTTCGAGGACGAACGTATGTTTAAGTGGGAGAGAATGTAACGACCCGACTGGTTGTTTTGAGCTCTAGTGCGTCGTTCCGCAATTTGAGGCCATGAGCAGATTAACTTCAGGTATTATGACTTGTACGCATGGTCGAAACTGAATTCCGGGAAGTTCGGAGTTGATTTGGAAAGAGAGTTCTCATTTCGGACACCTTAAGTTAAAAGAATTGACTAAGATTGGATTTTGAGTAAACGACCTCAGAATCGGGATTCGAAGGTTCCAGTAGGTTCGTATGATGATTTTGGACTTGGGCGTATGTCCAGACCTGGTTTTGGAAGACCCGGGAACATTTCGGCACCTATTGTGGAAGTTAGCATTTTGGAAGAATTTCATAAGTTTGGGTTGAAGTGCATTTCAGTGTTATCAATGTCCGTCTAGGATTTCGAGTCTGGGAATAGCTTTGTATGGTGATTGTGGTGTTGGGAGCGCGGTCGGAAGTGAATTCGGAGGTCCTTGGGTCATTTTGGGGTCATTTGGATAAAGATAGAAAATTGAAGGTTTTTAAGAAGTTTGACCAGAAGTGGACTTTTTGATATCGGGGTCGGAATCTGATTCAGGAAGTTGGAGTAGGTCCGTAATATTAAATATGACTTGTGTGCAAAATTTGAGGTCAATCAGACGTGATTTGACGAGTTTAAACATCAGAAGTAGAAGTTGAAATCTTAAAGTTCATTAAGCTTGAATTGGAGTGTGATTCATGGTTTTAGCGTTGTTTGATGTGATTTGAGTCTTCGAGGAAGTCCGTGTTATATTTTTAGAGTTATGAGGGTGCTTGGTTTGGAGCCCCGGGGGCTCGGGTGTGATCCGGGATAGCTTCAGAGTGATTTGCTAAGAAATAGGATTGCTGGTACTGGTATGATCGCAATTGCAATGCATTGGTCGCAAATGCGACCTCGCATTTGCGAGTTTCTATTCGCATTTGCGAGCCTGGGCTTCTAGGGGAAAGTTCGCATTTGCGAACGAAGGATCGATTTTGTGAGGCTGTCACCTTCGCATTTGCGAAGACATAGATTATGGGTAGATTAACATGTGAAAATTAGGGAAAATCAAGGGTTTTAGGTGAAAAACCTAGAATTTGGTAAAAACAAGATTTAACCACGAAATTTGTTAGGGAATGGTGTAAAAATCATATATTCTTGATCCTTAGGTTATGGGTAACAATTTTCTTCAAAAATTTTCAGAATCCGGGCACGTGGATGAATTTTAGGAACCTTACATTTAGGGTTTGGAAATTGGTTTAATAATTAGAATATGAACTTTTGGGCATGTATTGACTAGTTCTTACCCTATTTGAATAGTTTTGGATCGTTCGGCTCCGAATTGGAGGTTTGAGCGCGTTCTTGAACCGGAATATAGGCTTCGGAGCGAGGTGAGTCTCCTTTCTAACCTTGTAAGAGGGAACTGTCCCCATAGGTGAAATAATTGGTTATGTGCTACTATTTGTGGGGGCTGTGTACGCAGGACGAGACAAGAGTCCGTGCGTACCTACTATTATGTGTAAGTCCAGGTAGTCTAGGACCCAAAAGCATGCTATACTTGGAATATCTGTAATCTTGCTGGCAGTTGAGTTGCTTATATCTTATTGAATTGGTAAATGAATTTCTAAAAGAGATTAAACTTCATTTTCTTAAATCGCTAAAAGAGAATTGGCTTTTATTTGGATAAACATTCCCCGATAAATTATTAATTTGTTGTTTGAGCATGTATTTCTATGTGTACCTGTGTCGCATGTATGATTCGCGAGCGGTGTGACTGTTTAATTATGTTGACTGCGTCGCTTGTATGATTCGCGAGCAGGGTGTCTGTTTATTTATGTTGACCGTGTCGCATGTATGATTCACGAGCGGGGTAATAGATGCATCTATGGTTCGCGCCGTTCGACCCTCGGCAGTGCACATTTTACATTTATGTTGGATCAGACCGTACGACCTCGACATGATATGCGCATGCTTGTATTGTTTGCCTGAGATTTATAAATGTTGATATTGCCTTTCCTGACCGGAAATAAATTGATAAAAGATGATGAAAAGTAAATCTTGGGAATCCATTATTATTTGAGAAGTTGTTTACCTATTATCTGGCTTTATGAGTTTATAATTGCTTCATAGAATTTATGATCTCCTCCCATTTCTTTACAATTATTAATATTGGACCACTAGTAAGTATCGAAGTCGACCTCTCGTCTCTACTTCTTCGAGATTAGACGGGATACTCATTGGGTACACGTTGTTTTCGTACTCATACTACACTTGCTGTGCATTTTTGTTGCACATGCACATATATCTCTAGTGGTCTAGTGGGCGTAGCAGCATGGTTGATACCGAGACTTAGGTGAGCTACACTTCTCGAGATGACCTGCAGCCAACAGAGTCTCTTTCATATTATTGTATTTACTTTCTGTCCAATATTGTATTCTGGATGGTTGTTATATTATATTATTTTCTAGAAATTGCTCATGCGCTTGTGACACCGGGTTCTGGAATGATTATGGGGTATCTTGTATTAACTTCTTAACATTTATATTTAATTTGAATTGATTACCTTTTACTAGTAGAACTGAAGGAAAATTCATAGTTTTCAAAATTATTAAAGCGTGCATTTAATTAAGTATTTTGGTTAGCTTGCCTAGCAGCGGTGCACGGCGCCATCACGACCCTTAGTGGATTTTGGGTCGTGACAAATGTATAGGAAGCACATAAAATGTATTAGGATGATCTTTTAATTTGGATACACATGTCCTAGACGGACCCAACCCATGTGTTGAGTCCCTAAAATCAAATGTACGTGATGCAAACAAACTTACCTACTAGGGATCCGCCATGAGGTTATGTCATTCTAGGTTTGAATCCTGGGTGTGTTGTTCTAGACCTAGCTTACCCGAGCGAACAACTCGAGTCGGGGGAGGGGCAACGTATCGGGAACCAAAAGGCCATCCGGCTTTGTAACTGATCCGGTCCTCATTCTAAATTAGGGTATGACATAAACAGAGAAGAATTCATGCCAGCGTGAACTTCCCAGAAAATTTAGAAGACTCAGAGAGAAAAAGGGTTTGTAACAGTTTTATATATAGTTCAAACAATATCAAAGCGGTAAAAAATGGCATTTATCACATTAGAATCAAACACGTAAAAAATCAAATAATAAACAAAAGTCAAGTATAACAGTTATTCTAAGCTCGAATTTTGAACCCTGAACCAGAGATTCTAGGTTTCGGTCCCTAGCAGAGTCGCCAGAGCTATCACGCCTCCTTTTTCCCAAATCAAAGAAATTTAACTCTATTTATGGTCCGCAAACACAGAAGACCGGTAAGGAATTCTGTTAACCCGAGAGAAGGTGTGAGGCACTCCCGAGTTTTGTGATTTTAGCACGGTCGCTCAGCTATTAATAATCGGCCTAATTATCTGAATTATTACATAATTTAAGACTTAGGTGCACTTTTACTTTCTAACCGCTTTTAAATATTTATTTAATCCTTTTAGTATTTATGGAATATATTTAAACAAGCTACAATGCCGTACACTTGCCATTTTAGTACATACTGCAAACCACATCATGTGAAATGCACCCGCGATTTACGTATTTATTTTATTGTTATTTGAAGTTGTGGTTGAGTCACGTCAAAAGAACACTCGAATTAGGAATTATGTATCATAACTATGATACGGGAACCATACCCATAATCATAATGATTTATTGTTAATTGCGCCTAAAGCAATTACGTATGTCTATGAATTGGCCGTTCTCCTAAAGTTTGGGGAATGGGCTTGAGTCTTGCATTTGTGGCATTTTACGTTGGAAGAGTGTTGTTTGTTTTAATTGGCTCAATATCAAAAGAAGCCCTCCCTTTAATCCCAACGTTTGTTCCCAGATGAACTAAAGAAAATTTACAGTGATTCTAAGTTCAAATTTTTGACGACTTAGCCAATCACAGGAATTAAACTAATTAAGTCATTAGGAAAGTGAATCGATTAATGCTTATCAAACTCACGGGTCACTCAGGTTCCTGAAGCAGGCCAAAATATTCTCAGGTAGCCCATAGCTTGTAATGAGTCCATGTGAACTCTTCTAACATTACCTAATCTAATTAAATCACTTTTGGGCTTAATGCCTTGGTCAAGGCGACTCAACAGCCTAGAATCGCATACGACTATGCAAATCCAAACGACAATCAAGAATTGAAGAGTAACTAAACAATGATAGCAATATAAGAGTTCCAAATCAGATTTCATACATTCCAGAAGTCAAATCAATCTAGGGTACTACTCTCTCAAAACTTACTCTCTCAAAACTGAACATATTACAAAAGGGACAAAAGACCAAACTTCGAATCTACTGGAATTTAAAAAAAAAAAAAAAATAGTACATCACAGTGACTACTCTATCAAATACAACCTTAACAGCTAAAATATTAGAACGCCTCTGTCATAATTCTTAGATTCCCCTTATTGCTCATAGAAAGGCAAGACTATCAATTGATGCACTTCAACGTTGCCTGGACCTTCTCAATCATCAAATTTTGACCAACTAGTGATCAAATTTAATAACTGATAAATTTTAACTCAATAAGTGTTCTTTCAAGAATGATTGATGAGATGGGCAAACCAAACTAAATTTCAAATGAGGGAAAGAGTAAAATCTATTTTAATGCAATATATTTAAGCATACTGATGTGAAGGTCAAACCAGATAGTGGATCAACATATGAAGTCTTTGAAGTAGCAGATGATTTTAGTTTAAATTTAGCCTAAGGATACAAATTCATGAACAGAACAGAACAAACAGATCTGATAAACAACATTAGAAGTTTAAAACATGCTTATGGAAACAACAGTTCATTCATCATTCTCATATTCAAAAGAGAATAACATAAAAAATTCCACGTACCTATAGATAGAACCAATGAACTTTTGATGATACAAAGATGAAAGATGAAATTCAAGCCAGCAATAAACAGCAACAAAATTTAAGTTAAACGAGCAGTTTCTTAAGCTTGAATACAGCTCGAGATCCCAGCCAAGTGAAACAGATTCAGTAGAGAACTTAGAAAAAAGGCAACTTTGAATCTTTTTTTTTTTGTATTCCAATTGGATTTTTTAGAGTGTTTTTTTAGAGAAATCAGTGAGAATGGGAGTGAGTATATGTCCCCCAGAATTCAGTCTGTATCCCTATATATAGAAAAATGAATGAAGGAATATCAAAGGGAGTCTATCAGCCGTAAAAAAAAAAGGAAACAAGAGCATCTTTTTAATCAATTTTTGTACAGCTATCCTTTTCAGATGTTTTATCCAATTTTCAGCATCTTTTTCTTATCAACTTTGGACAGTTGTCCATTATCCAGAAGGTTCCTATATGCCTATCTAATATTTCCTATTTTTGATTTTCAATTAAACCTTTTAGTTTTTGTTAATTACAAATGAGCCATAACAAAAAAAAATCACACGGATCAATCCCAAGAAACAATGAAGCAAAATAAATCTAATTAACTCAATAATTAAGACTAATTATCATGCAATTAAATTTCTAAATCACACAACGCACTAAAACAAATCCAACATGTGAATACTTAAAACAAATATATTAAGCCAAATGTTAATCTACTGTTAGTTAACTAATTAATGAGCTAACCCAACCTAATTAAGCTAATTTAAAAACTCAGCAAATAATTTCAATTAAACACCTAGACCTACGATTCCTCTACTCTTTTTCTTTCTTTCTTTTTAAAAAAACAAATGAAAAACACAAAGAGATAGAACAAAGTGAGTATGTACCTAATGAAAAGAAAATGATTCACTTTGAAGCAAATCCAGGAAGCTCGCCTTGATTCTGATAGCTTCGATACGAACTGAAATTAACATTGAGAACAATAGATTAATGTAATTTTCAGCTTGAATCGAACCTTGAAATTTGAAGAATCAAAAAAGGGAAAAAATCTAGGGTTTCTAGGTTTTTCAAATCTGGAATTGGTGGAAATCTACATGGTCTTTGAAGAAACAAGAGGGTGATATTGGATGAGGATGAGATGGGGATCATTGGGTGATGGTTTGGGGCTTATTTAGAGTGGCAGCCGCCGGTGTTGGAATTGGGTATTTTAGGGGCGGCTAGGGTTTAGGATATAGGGAGATGAATAGAAGTGAGGGGTTTGTTTTAAGTTTTTTTTTTGGGGGGGAAGGGGGGGGGGTTGGGTTGTTCGGACACTGTTAAAGGGATGGTGGGTTAGTTGTGAACCATAGGATCAATAGGAGATCAACAGATGGGATTTAATTGAGTCGAAACGCGGCAGTTTGGTTAAGGGTGGGGACAGAGCTAGATTAAAAGGGATCTGGGCTGGGACAAGATTGTGATCAATTGGGCCAACTAAAGTGCTCGCCCAATACGAATAACAACCTTGTTTTTTCCTCTCTTTTTTTTTTTTTTTTTGCTTTTAAATTCTAATTAAATTAAATAAAACTCTAAATCAAATTTTAATTCAAACCTAATTTGAAGAATTAAACCTAATTATTAATTTTCTAACAACTAACTAATTTGCTCAAATTTAACAAATGCATGTAAAATTACTAAAATATTTTGTTTGATTTTCTTGTATTAATTCGAACAATTAAAGAGTAATCAACTCCTACAATGCAATTACACCTAAAATGTCATGAAATTAAAATTTGATAATTTTTATGGTTTTTCTATGATTTTAAGATACTAAATATGCTTAAAATGCAACTAAATGCAAACACTAATTAACAAGAAATTCCTAGAAATTTGGTAAAATTAAAACAATTAGGAAAATTTATTTTTGTTAATTTTGTAGGAGTACTTTCGTAGGGAAAAAATTACGTGCTCATTTGGACCGACTCGGGCGCGGGGCTCATCACCACAAATTTCGGAGAAAACTCAGGTGCGACACTCTTTGCCTTTTTATTTTTTCCCCCGACCGCGGAGGAACATCTTCTTTTTGGTTGCTTGTTCTCCGATCGTGGACTCCGAGAAAAAGCACCTGCGCAAGAAGCAGTCCCGGAGACACCTGTTCGGGTAAACGCCTCCTGTAGTAGCCTGCCGCATTAGTAGGATCAGCTAAAACGTCCTCCTCAAGGATGACAACTGAGCTTTGGGATAGACCTGAATTCAACAAAGGAAAAAGGGTTAATCAGCTTTCTTATACGAAAGAGAAAAACGAGATGAGTTTAACCTACCATGATTTTTGACCTTCCACCGTATATAAGGGCCAGTTCCTTCCGCATACGGGTCTTGGGCATAGTAACGTCCAAAATTGTTTGGACTCTTTGGTCCAAGCCTTTAACCTGCGGTGTAACCCACCGAGTTTCTAAAACAAGTAAAAGAAAAGGAATCAATAACAATATGGGCTGATCTTTAACTAGAAGAAGAGACAAACGATGAACTTACAAATATGGTTCCACAACTCCAGAAAGGATGAAGTCGTGGCCTGAATGATGTCTTTGGTGGATTTCATCCATCCACGATCGTTGTCATCATCCATGCTGGCAAGCAGAGCATGGTGGCCACATTTGCTGAAATTTATCATTCCCCCGCAAAAAATCTTGGGGGAATAAAGGTTTATTAATCGAGCTAGGGTTAGCTCCTCTCCCGTCTCCTAGCACAAATGCCAAAGACAACGACTGTCCTCCATAATGACGGAATCAAGTTCCCTGATCAAAGAGAATGACTCCTAAGTGAAGGGATACATATAAAAATATGTGAAGCCCTTCTTGGGTAGGGTTATTCCCTCCGCTAGATCAGGAGCGATAATGTCTAAATCTAGGCAATGGCAGTCTTTCAGAATGCTGGAAGGACGATAGAAGAGTACACTCCAATGTCCTGCGTAAGAGGGTTAGCGAAAGGAAACTTCTATTCGAAGTCTTAGTTGTGACAAGACGTCTTGTGATGATAGTGCTCACCGTAGGAGGAGCAGCCTCATCGGCTTTATCTGTGATGACCCAAAAGGTCATCTTATGATTTAACACTAAATTCTGCATTTTGAAATCTTAAAAACCTCACTTTATCCCTCTTCGATTTGTGTGCGCAGTTCGGGCATGATTCCGGAAAGCTTATTTGTTGAAAGTTGATGAAAATAATAATTTTTGACTTTAAAATTTGATTTAGTTGACTTCGGTTAACGTTTTAAGTAAACGGACCTGGACTCGTATTTTGACAGTCCTGATGGGTCCGTATTAAAATATGGGACCTATGCGTATGCCCGGAATCGGATTCGGAGGTCCCTAGCCCGAGTTATGAATTTTTGTTAAAAATTGTAAGTATGAAAATTTAATGGTCTTTAAGAAATTATTAATGTTTGATCTTATTGGTATCGGTTCCTTATTTTGGTGAGAGACGGAACTGATTTAACGTGATTCGGACGTCCGGTTGTGAAAATAGGAATTTCAAAGTGTTCTTAAGAATTCCATGTGATTATGTACTAAATTCGTAGTTCTACGTGTTATTTTGACGATTTGATCGCACGAGCAAGTTCGTATGATATTTTAAGACTTGTTTGGTTTGGAGCCCCGAGGGCTCGGGTGAGTTTCGGATGGGCTACAGAGTGATTTGAAACTTAGAAGAATTGCTGGTGTTCTTCAGCTATGTTGTAGGCCTCAGTCCTCGCAAATCCGAGGTCTAGCTTCGCATTTGCGACTACTGTTGAGGTCTCATTTGCGAGCTTCTCCTCGCAAATGCGAAGAGAAGCTGGGCTAGCCTAAGTTCGCAAATGCGAAGAAACCTTTGCATTTGCGATGGGGACAGGGGGGAGGTTGACTCGCATTTGCGACCATTTAATTGCATATGTGATCAGCTCAGATCGCAATTGTGAGCATTTCTTCGTTTTTGCGAAGGAAACAGGAATGTGAGAGACCTCGCAAATGTGATGGTTTTCTCGCATTTGCGAGGTTCGCAATTGCGAAACTCAGGTCACAAATGCGACATATGCAACTGTGTAAAAGGGACTTAGACGAGATTTTTCATTCATTCTTCAAATTTTCAAAACCTAAAACATAAGAGACGATTTTCCAAAGACCATTTCTTCCCCCAAATCATAGGTAAGTGATTCTTAACACATTTCTTTCAATCTTTCACTTCATTTTAAAAGATTTCAACTTAGAATCTTAGATTTTTATGGTGGAATTGGGGATTTTTGGGTAGAATCTAGGGGTTTCAAAATTTGGCGATTTAGACCTCAAATTGAGGTCGGATTCCAAAATCAATTATATATCCGGGCTGGGGGTGAACGAGTAATCGGATTTTGGTCCAAATTTCGTGTTTGGACCAAGCGGGCCCAGGTGTTAACTTTTCAAAAATGGCCTAAATTGAATTCCTTGCAATCGTGGGTAGTTCTTAAGGCTTAGATTGAATTGTTTGGTTTGTAATTGGTTCGATTCTATTGGTCCGGAGGCTTGTGTGAAGGGAAAAATGGTGATTGAGCTTTGAGTTGGCCGTTGGAGCGAAGTAAGTGTTGTGTCTAACTTTGACTCGAGGGATTAGGAATCATTGACTTAATTGCTATATGAAAATCCATGTTAGTGGCGTATAGGTGAGATAACGAGTACCTATGTGCCGCCAATTTATCTGTTTTGCCTGTTTTCTTCCCATTCTTATTATATTTTCTTCCCTGCCTTAACTATTACATGCTTTAGGGGTACTTCCATGTTTGATTGCTACTTGACAGATATTGCTTTTCGTTGTTGAAGGTATTAGATATCCCGTAGTCTCATTGTCTCATCTTATTAGTTAAAGCTGATTTATCTGTGTTTTATGGTATATTTTGGATTGGTTTCTCTGAGTAGTATTATTTGTGTGAAGTTTCATGATGTACAAGATTTCCCTTTGTTTTGGTTTGAGGCTTAAATATTGTGGAGAGTTTTGAGATAAATTGTGCAATTTTATGTTATTATTGAGTAGTTAGTACTGATATGGTGGGATCGGGCTGCACGCCGTAACAGGAGGAATAAGGGTGATATATTGAGGAGGAATAAGGGTGAAATGCTATTATATGGTGGGATGGGGTTGCGCGCCACAACAGGAGGAATAAGGGTGACATATTTAGGAGAAATAAGGGTGAATCGCTATTATACGGTGGTATCGGGTTGCATGCCGCAACAGGAGGAATAAGGGTGGACTGATATGGAGTAATAAGGGGGAATATTCATATTAATATTGATTATATGGTGAGATCGGGATGCGCGCCGCATCAGTTTATGTGATTATGTATCTTCTTCTGCTGTGTAAATTATTCTGTAGTTTTGCATTTCACTTAAGGAGTGGTTATAGCTGGATATTGATAAGATACTTGAGTTATGTATTCATTCCTTGCAAGTTACTGTTTATTTTGTTATGTTCTTCTTTCTGCTTTTATTATACACTGTATGTAAGTTATATTGAAATTTCCTCGTCGTAACCTAGTCACTACCTCGTCAAGGTTAGGCTCGGCACTTACAGTACATGGGGTCAGTTGTACTAATATTGCACTTTTTGTGCAGATTTCGGAGCAGGTAGTGGCTAATTGGGAGGTTGGCTTCAGGTTACACAGTTTGGAGACCCAAGGTAGTCCTGTTGGCTTCCGCAGGCCCTGTCATCCCCTTCTACATCTTTATAGCATTGTTTTCTTCATTTTCAAAATAGTTGTAATTTTTTCCAGACTAATGTTTGTAGAAAATCATAATATGTTCGTGGATTGTGACACCGAATTCTGAATATTAATGGTAATTGTATTGGTAATAGTATATGAACAAAGAGGCTATTTATTTACTTCCGCAATTATTTCTACTTGTCTTAGCTTGTTTACTCTTAATCATTGAAACGTAAAGAAAATTGGTTAATAATACTCTAATGTTGGCTTGCCTAGCAAGTGTGATGAGGCGCCTGCACGGTCCCGATGGTAGAAATTCCGGATCGTGACATTACCTTTATTTTTTGAGGAACTAGGATTTTTAAAAGAAGAACCCATTTCTATCAGAAAGGAAGGAAGAGTTTCTCTAAAGAAGAAGGCTAAAGAAAGGATGAAGACAAAGTGCGAGTTAAATAAAGAAAGTTTGAGAGAGTTTGCGGAATTATGAAGTGTAAATGAAGAAGTTTGATGCGTATAAGTAAAGGAATAAACGGCTAAATCGTGACCATAATTACCTCGATAACCGGCAAAGGTGATGCTGAATCGTGGGATGATGCATGTTCGGGGCATTAAATGCGGAGAGACGTGTGTCTAATCAACCGTCAGAAACTTTTTATAGGGGGTCAGAGAATTTTCCTCCAAGAAAGGTATCTCTACCAACTTCCCGGTGACACAAAGTTATGCTACCGAAAAGTAGCGGGACTCTCTGTATGGGGTAAAATATGTTCATATTCAATGATCGCATGATAAAACGACAGGTGGAGCCGAAGAAAAAAGACAATTGGACCCGAAGGCAATGGTTTCGCTTGTCATCGGAGAGAATGGTATTCATAAAGACAAAACGAATGCCTGTAATCCGGTAGTATACAATGAGGAATATTCTATAGCCTTAAGTGCATGATCCATTATATTGACATTCACTGCTCACCGTTACGATTCTTCAATGGACCTCATAATGGTCATTTAAGAGGGGTTTGATCCTAGGACCTTGTTCCCTAGGTGTAACTATAAATAGTGAGCTCTACCATCATTGTAAAGGGGACGAATTTTCTGACAAGCATACACTATATTCTATCAAAAGCTCAATAATATTTTACTTTCCTGCTTATTTATTTTTTCTTTTCTGCCTCCGGAAGCTCTGCGCCCCGGACTAAGATATCTGCCGTTTTATTTCACTTTCAAGGCTAAGTTTTATATATTTTTTTGTCTAATTCATCTATTATTTTTGGATCAAATCGATTCACTTATCTATAAATCACGTATAAATTCAACTGTACCGTTTTACGGGTAAAATATTAGATATAAAATAATACATCAATTGGGTTATTAACTTATATTATGATTAGCTATGCAAGTTTCAAAATACAAACCAAATAATGTATAAACCAATACACACCACGTTTTTCAATTCATCGATTGATGCAGCTAAGTGAGAATCCAATAGAGACAATTGCTTTTCTAATTATTTCTTGATAGAACAATTTCTTGTGAGCAAAGAAACAGAGAACCCAAGCCATAAGTGCGAGTCACCCAATAAAGAATCTCAGGCCACTAAGCTACCACTACGAAATGAATTGGATTCGACGCTTAAAAGATATCGAAGAAGAGTCAATTCAATAGTCAAGTCAAAGGGGAAAATTTTATTTTGTGTCTCATACAACTGACACTACTTGTATGAGGCATTTTTTTGTCTTACAGTTTTGTGGACCCAAAAGTGTAAGACGGATCCATAAATTTGTAAGACAAAAAGGAGCCCCATACAATTAGTGTAAGTTGTATGAGACACAAAATAAAACTTCTCAGTCAAAGGGGAGAATCCATAAGTCTTATTTGGAAGCCATTAGTTTAGATCTTTCCTCTCTCTTTTTTTTTTTCTTTAAAAGTTAGATGGCTGGTTTTAGTAAATATTTTGAAAAAGTGATTTTACTTGAGGTCTACTTTATTTTAGAAATATAAAACCTACGATTTGCAAGGAAAAATCAAAAAGAAATTCAAGATCACATTACAAGAAAGTTAAGCTACAAAAAGTAGAAAAGTAATCACCAAGTCTTTTTGTGACGACATGAAGATTGCTGATTAAATTAATCCCTTCATTTAAACTTATTGGTCCATTGCACAGAAATAATCCTCAAATACAAACGAAAACATGACCTTGTCGATCTAATACAAAATAAGTAGTATAACATGATCACCAAAAGGAAGAAACGCCATCAAACAGTTAGATTTAAAACCAATTAATTACTTGTTCAGTTACCTGTCTTGATCAAGCGGCTCTAGGGGTTGTTGAAGGTGATTGTCGTATAGACTATAGTACGTAGCATGCAATTGGCCAAAAAAATAAATACAATGCAATTCACCATATATCAATATATTGAAGATTAACCACATGTGTAATATCTAAAATTTTGAGTTTCTTACACGTGTGAAGTAGATAAACATACAGCGAGTGGCAAAATCTTTTAAGGACTACCATAATCTAGAGTCGGATTCTTTGGAGCATTGTCATTCCACCAATAATCCAAGAGTAAAGCAGATCAGTAACAACACAGAGAGAACCCAAAGACGTGGCAAGTTGTATGTAATATTGATATACTTTTCTTATTTGTTCTTTTGAAAAATAAAAATATATATTATATTTAAAAATAAATTTTAAATATTTACTTTTAATTAGAAGCTTTTTAATTATAAAAGTGAAGACCTCACATAATGTTTTTATCTTTTAAGTTTTTAAAGTCATAAATATCAAAAAATATTTTTATAAATTCAATGCAAAATTATATTAGTAAATTGAAACGGGTGAATACAATTGACATTCGCTGATATTCGATCCACTCTAGCTCATTTATCGCCCAATTGTACGACCATATCACTGGTCCAACTCCTGGAGTGTCAACGGTTCGTTCGGACGGTTATTTTTTAAAATTTGTACCATATTAATTTTTTAGTTATTTTATTATGTATAACTGTTAGACTTTTTGAAACTCTCCTAATCATATTGGTTTCTCTTCGGTATCAGTACGGTTCGGTTAATTTTCGATACTTTTTTAAAATGTCATGTAAAAGTCATTAGTGCAAATAGAATGCAATAACATACGTACTTTTATCGAACTTAACAAACTTTCTAGATATTTTTACGGTTTAAAGGGTGATGAATTAAGAAATTATGAAAGATGACCAAAGTATAGATCCGTCAACTATTCTATAGCAACGTAAAAGAAACTAAGAGAAAGAAAATATAAATCACACTAGTAAAAAAATATGAACCAATTTGGAATGCAAGAATAAAGTCTATAAAAGATTAAATATTCAAAAAGATAAATTTGAATCATACGAAAGGAAACATATTCAATACGTAGTTTGCTACTAATCACTGGAATACCTTGTGTCTTGCTAGTGAATATGCTGGAAATAATTTTGTTTCAATAGGAGTAGCATTATAGGTTTGGAAATTAGGATTTTGAGTTTAATACTTGTTGGTTTGTAACCGTTTTCACAATTCTAAGGCCCAAGGAAACTTTTAATACATTATTATTTTTAAACTTAATATATAAATATATTTTTTACATGTAAATTTATTTGCTACGGTTCGATATTTTTTTGGTTTATTTTTATAAAATAAAAAACTACCCTAATTATCAGTACGGTTATAAATTTATATAAAAACTTATGATTTTATTAAAGAAATCTAATAATCAATTCGACAGGATACGGTTTAATCGGTTTTTAAATATTCATTAACACCCCTAGTTCCAACCATGCCCTCACAGTCACAGCAAATCAGCCTTATTTTTACTCCATAGTCCCTATAAACGAATAATCTAGAATAGTTTACATTATATCAAATTATTTAAAAGTATTATGCGTAGTAAATAGTCCAATAAGTCTACATAATTTGATGGAAAAAATTTATCCGCACCGGATATTTATACCCAATATAATTAAGCTAATCATAGAAGACAACTAATATCTAAGAGCCTTATTTTTTGAATAAAGAGAAAAAATTAAAAAGAACATAAAAGGAGTAAGGTCTAAGAGTCAAGAATCAGAGAGAAGATCTAACCTTCTCTCTAGTTTTTTCTTAGGCTAAAGGGAAAAGAAGATGGCTACTACATCATCACCGCAGATTCTTTCCTCAATTCCCCCCAAACCTCAAGATTTAGCAAACATAACCACCACAAATGAATTTATACCCAGCTCAAACTCTATTTCTAATGAATCACCATCATCCTTTAAAAAGGTTCTACTTACAAACTTCCCAGAACAACTCATCTCCGTTCAAATGCCCACCCCTTTTACACCAGTAGAAATTGGTAATCCAAAAGAGGATACTGATCAAGAATGGAAAAAATGCAAATAAGACTTACAAATAAATCTGTCTACAGATGATCTCCAACGCATCTACCATCCATGGAGGTACTCACTAATTATAAAGCTAATTGGTAAAAGGATCCAACACTTCTACCTAAAAAGAAAATTGCAGGATATATGAAAAACCACAGAATCATCCTCACTAATCAATTTAGGTGCCGATTACAATATCGTCAAATTTAACTTGGAAAAGAATATGACAAGAGCTCTTCAAGGGGGACCATGGTTCATCAATGGGCACTTCCTATCTATACAAAGATGGTCTCTATATTTTGTAGCAACAGAGGCCAAAACACACATCTCATTTGTGTCACGACCCAAACTGGAGGGCCATGACTAGCACCCGACCATACTTGCCGAGCACCAACGTACATTTTATCTAACCTTTTCTTATTATCTTTTACGGCTGACGAGATTAATATAAATGGTAGACATGGATCATGGACAACCAACAATAGAAACTGATGGCATGAACATATATAATATGGGATGACCAGACAATCAAGAAACTATATATAAGGTATGAGCTACCACGCAACCATGAAAGACTATACAACAAAAACTAGCCGACAAGGCATACCAAACTATACATGAGTCGACACCTGTCTATGAGCCTCTAAAGGAACATAAGTGCTGCAACACAGTCGGAACAGGGCCCCGACATACCCATAATGTCTATAACAAAAATGCATACCAAGACCAAGGCAAGTCCGGAGAAGGGATCTCGCCAATCACCGCTGAACTGGACAGCCTACTGTAGTGGGGGAGCTGCACCTGCCTGTCTATCAGGACCTGCAGCACGACATGCAGCGTCCACAAATAAAAGGACGTCAGTACGAATAAAGTACTGAGTATGCAAGGCAGGGAACCATAAATACGATCAGTAATGTAAGCAAGGATAGAGAATATACAACCTGTAACATCTTAGTACCTCTGAGGGCTACTGACATGAAATGCATGATACATATGTATAAATACATAAACCTTTAAAACATTCGCCTCTGTGGGCATCATCATCATCATATCGTACCCGGCCATAATAGGCTCGGTAAAATCGTACCCGGCCACGTGGAGCTCGGTAAAACCCAACTGATCAGTGGTTGCACAATAGGTGCCGTACCCGGCCAACTATAGCGTGGCTCGGTAGAGTAAAATAGATACATATATATAATGCATGCTCGACTCATGGAATCACATTCTAAACCTTTCGGAGTGACGTAAGGTCGGTATCCTCTGTACACATTATTAGGACTAACTCTTCACTATGAACCTTATAAGAATCAGGAAGTACCAACAACATTGATAACATAAGAATAAGAGAAGCAACATTAACATCAATCGTTCCATAAGAGGGAAAACAATGTAAGTACTGCTAGCTTCTAAGAGTAGAGTATCTTTGGAAGCTCGTTCATTACATTATGTACAATCGGAGTCGTGCAAAAGAAGGAAAGGGATAGCCTCACATACCTTGTATATACTGCCCCAATCTCAAGCTATGCAATTGTCAAAACTCCTTAGTCTACAATAAGAGAAACGATACTATCGTTATCATTTAAGCGTCATAACTATTATGTATCGACCACAACCTATTTTACGATGAAACGGACAGCACCTCCCCTATATATATGACTTCACACCATTCAAAACAATCACCAAACAGCCCAAACAACATCAATAATAAACATATTGAGCCTCCCAAAATAGTCCACGCACAGCCTAATCACTCCATACATACGACGACCACCGTAGTCGTGTCAAACAACCTGGAAATGTTACGAATAACTATCAGCCCATAACCCTACATATATATGGTGTTTCTCCACACCCTTCCTCCTCCAAAACTCCACAAGATAGTAGTAAAATACGCAGCCCAACAACAACGCAAAACAGTCCACAAAACAATAACATTACTACCAAGCCTTTCGATATATATTTCACAAGTTCTAGCTTCAATGGCTTAGCCGCAACTTGGATAATCTTAAATACATATAGAGTAAGAGGTTCCTTACCTTTATACAGAAATAACAACTCCAATTTGACCTTAAATTTCCATGAAATATCCCTCCAATGCTGCCACAACAACAAAAAAGCGAAACTAGCGATCAATTAGTGTTTTTCGGCACTAGAATCACTTTAGAAGGCTTGAAATCACCTAGGATTGATATTAAGAACATGAGGGAGTATTTACAGAACATAAACCCTTTAAAACAACCTCCCACACGAGCTGGAACGACACAAAAATGAGCAACAACAAGAAGAACAAGAGACTTACTAGCGCCACGGAATTCCCGACACTTGATTTGTGTTGTTTGCCCTTTTTTGGGTCTTGAATCTTGAGAGAACCTTGAGAGGATGTTCCTAGGGTTCTAAGGTCTGAAAATAGTGAAACGAAATGACTTAAAACGGGTTGGAGGCATCCTATATAGGTTCAAATATCTTAAACCGCCTTAGTGGGCCCCATAGAGAGGTTTGGCGCAGTCTCGCGAAAACGCAAATATCTCTCTACTCTGAGATCGTATCGATGAACGGTTTAATATATTAGAAACTAGACTCATTGATATTTAATTTGTTTGGTAGATCACCCCGCAATTCCTTGTAAATTAGGAGAAAAGATTAGAAACATTTGACCTAATGTTTAAGTAAAATTATGAACCTAAGTTGCGACAACTTTTGTCGACTTTTGTTTCATAACTCGTTTGACTTCAAGACTTATGATACGGATATTATATGATTCAAACACATTAATACATGACCTTGAGTGTATTAAGAACCTCTAGGTTTACCTGAAAATATGAGTTACAACATCCTTGATTCGTTTAACTTCTAATACTTGTTAATCACCCTTGTATCACTTAAGACCAATAAGATTAGCTTCTTATCATCTCAAAGACAATTCCTTCTTGGATTTATGTTAACTAATATATGGCATGAACTAACACATGTGGATATGGGTTGTAACAATTTGTCTGGGTCCGCCTACCACATTTACCAATAGAGTTCTACGATGGTCTAGTTCTACAAAAGATTGGTAACAAGATCGAAAAGCTTCTCAAGATTTATGCATGCACCTTTGCGACTGTAAGAGGAAGATATGCCCAACTCTATCTAGAAATTCAGATGGACTCTCTGGTAAAATCCTACATATACATTGGCAATCACAAGCAAGTAATTCAATACGAAGGGGAAAACTTCCTCTGTAAGAACTGTGGCAGACTTGGCCATGCTACCACCAACTGTCCCTACACAAAAACTAACACCAAACCTTTGGACTCTTCAGAGCATTTAAACATGCAAGAAGATCAACCCTCACCAAAATCAACTTCCATAGTAGAAGATTGGCGAACAACCTCTTTTTCAAATAAGTGATACCCCCTCGACACAGGGAAATTCCTAATCATGAAGACAAAGGTATTAATGTCAAGATCTTTAATGATAACACTGGTAAGTTCTTAAACACCCAAAAACTAAAGTATATTAGTAAAGATAACTCGGATAAATTTGGCACTAATAAGAAACGCTTCCACTCCCCTTACAAGACCCCACACACAATCTTCTTGAAAACTTGAACAAATTTGCAAAACTGCAAATTCAGCACACAGGTTATGACAAAACCACCACAAGCATAAGAACAGACTCATTTACTGCCCAATGCATGACGGCTGACTTGGGGTCCAATACTCAACCCATTAGCCACGTGCCAACCTACCACTCCCCATCATTACCTTTCTCTATACACTCCACCCCTAATAACAAGTAACACCTAAATCATTCCCAACCTATTAATCCTACTACTAATCTCCCAATTAAGCATCAACCCATTCTAGAAGGAAACGCCAATATTCTGGTTCGCGCTCAAACTATGGACAGAAATCTATTACTCCTATTAAATCTCCCCATTTGTCCACCATCACTGCATGCAAAGCCAAGTGGCTGATGAAAAAACTCACAAACCTCTCGAAAATCAACCAGAAGATCTTAGTAAATTCCACACGCTACCTCAAACAATCTGCATGCAAATAAATGCTATAAATATTGATTTGCCTATGTCTATCACTCTCACTCCTTCCAAAATAACTCCACTATAAATCCAAATAGGAAGAATTCCAAGAATTCTTCTATCCCTAAGGAGACGTCTCAAACTTATTCAAGTCTTGAACCATCAAGTGGACAACCTTCATTTCCCACTGCCCAAACCCCCTCACTACTGCACATAACACCCCTTACACCAAACCACCAACCTCAATCTCTCATAGGCCATGCAATATCCTTCAACATGATGATTATTGGCCAAGAAACTGTGCTAATCATACAAAATCCCCAGTATCTAGCACAACTAGTATCGAAGGCGATGCATCTTGCCATGAGCAACTATGTAAACCAAAGGTGGATAAACCAAATCCTGCAACCTCTAGCTTCAAACCTCAATACCAACCTAGTCCAAGAAATGCATGTACATTGGAACCTCCCCCCTCACTTCCACAATCACGTAGTACCATTACCACTACCCAACCTACCATTTTTCCTACAAGAGGAGCAATCCACTCTCAATCCCATCTTCATGCCATGGAAATCCAATCTCATCAAAATCTGACACCTCCACAGGAGAATGTACCAGCTCCCATGGAGGAGAATGCACCACCCAATGAAATTCTTCAAGTACCAAATCAAGAGGTCGAGGCAGGGGAAGTAGAACCACTTCACAACGAATTAACAATGGAATTTGCAAGTCTAGGAGAAGTAAAAGTCTTACTGTTCAGGGAAATGCAGGACAAGAAGATCATCTTCAATTGTCCAATGGCATTGTATAAGTGCTCCCTGGATATCAAGCCTCCCCAAGACCTCATAATAGGAAAATATGCTATAACGACCCGACTGGTTGTTTTGAGCCCTAGCATGTCGTTCAACAGTTTGAGGTCATGAGCAACTTCGCACAGGTACTATGACTTGTGCGCATGGTCAGAATTGAATTTCGGGAAGTTCGGAATTGATTTGCAAAGAGAATTCCCATTTTGGAAGCTTTAAGTTGAAAGAATTGACTAAGATTGAATTTTTGAGTAAACGACCTCAGAATCGGGATTCAAAGGTTCCAACAGGTTCGTATGATGATTTCAGACTTGGGCGTATGTCCGGATCGGGTTTTGGAAGACCGGAAATGTTTCGACACCTATTGTGGAAGTTAGCATTTTTGGAAGAATTTCATAAGTTTGGGTTGTAGTGTATTTCAGTGTTATCAATATCCATTTGGGATTTCGAGTCTGGGAATAGCTCATATGGTGATTCTGGTGTTGGGAACGCGATCGGAAGTGAATTCAGAGGCTCATGGGTTAGTTTGGAGTCATTTGGCTAAAGTGGGAAACTTAAAGGTTTTTGAGAAGTTTGATCGGAAGTGGACTTTTTGATATCGGGGTCGGATTTCGATTTCAGAAGTTGAAGTAGTTCCGGAATGTCGAATATAACTTGGGTGCAAATTTTGGGATCAATCGTATGTGATTTGATAGGTTTCGGCATCGAATGAAGAAGTTAGAAGTTCTAAAGTTCATCAAGTTTGAAATGGGGTGTGATTTGTGATTCCAGCATTATTTGGTGTGCTTTGAGGCCTCGAGCAAGTTCGTAAGGTGTTATGATACTGGTTGGTGTGATTAGATGGGGTCCTAGGGGTCCCGGGTGGATTTCGGGTGGTTAATGGATCGAACTTTGAATTTGAAGAAAAACTAAGGCAGCTGATATCTGGTGTAACCGCACCTGCGAGGTTGTGACCGCAGGTGCGAAGCCGCAGAAGCGGCTTGAGAGTCGTAGGATTGGAATTGGCAGCCAAAGGAAGGACCGCAGATGCGGGGTATTGGCCGCATCTGTGCAAGCACAGAAACGAGGGAGCTAACCGCAGAAGCGGAAGAATATCGCAGAAGCGGTAGTGGGGGCCGCACCTGCGGGATCGCAGAAGCGGTCAAGTGACCGCAGGTGCGGAAATGCTGGAGGCAGTGAGTTCTTTAAAAATCGGGATTTGGCCCATTATCCTTCATTTTTCTTCTTGGTTGGGCGATTTTGGAGCCTTTGAAGAGGGGGATTTCATTATCAAGCATGAGGTAAGTTACTTCCACCCCTTGTGAGTTAAATACATGGTATTATTATGGATTAAAGTATGGAAATTGGTAGAAACTTGGGGTTTTGGTGGAAAGACCTAGAATTTATATTTTTGGATTTTGACCATGATTTTGGGTATGAAATTGAGAGTAAATTGTATATTTGAGTTCGTGAGATTATGGGTAAAATTTATCTTCGAAAATTTTCAGAATCCGGGCAAGTGAGCCCGGTGGCGATTTTGTCAACTTTTCTAGCGGAGTTGGGATTTTATATAAATTGAATTGTTATAATTATTATGGTGCATTTTCATTGGTTTGCCCATTATTTGGCTAGTTTAGGAGCGTTGGGGCATCGATTTGAATAGTCGGAAGGGCTTGGAAGCCGATTATTGAACTTCAGAGCGAGGTGAGTCTCTTTTCTAACCTTGTAAGAGGGAATTGTCCCCATAGGTGAAATAATTGGTTATGTGCTTCTATTTGTGGGGCTACGTACGTACTAGTGACGAGAGTCCGTGCGTAACTACTATTATGTTTAAGTCCGGATAGTCTAGGACCTAAAAGCATGCTATACTTGGAATATTTGTAATCTTATTGACATCTTGAATTGCTTAAAGCATATCGAATTATTACATGAATTTCCAAAAAAGATTAAATTTCACTTTCTTTATCATTAAAAGAGAATTGGCTTTTCCTTGGATAAATGTTCCCTGATAAATTCCTAGTTGGCTGTTTGAATGTATGTATCTATGTGTGTCCGCGTCGTATGTATGATTTGTGAGCGGGGTGCTTGTTTATTTATGTTGACTGCGTCGCATGTATGATTCGTGAGCGGGGTAATAGATGCATCTATGGTTCGCGTCATTCGTCCCTCTGGCAGTGTACAGTTTAAATATTGTTGGATCGGGCCGTACGTTCTCGACATGTTTTGCACATGCTTGTAATGCTTGCTTGAGATTTATAGATGATATTTGCTCTCCCTGGCTTGAGATAAATGTATAAATGATGAAAAATGAATTTGGGAATTCCTATTAATGAAAGAATTGCTTACTTGCTTCATGCTATTGAGTTACAACCATCTTTATGAAAATTCACGATTTACTATATTAATGGTATATTATTATTGGACCACTAGTAAGTGCCCATATCTTGTCCGGAAGGCCATCTTTGGAATATCCTTCTCCTTAACCCTCACCTGATGATACCCTGAACGTAAATCAATCTTGGAGAAATACTTGGCACCCTGGAGTTGGTCAAATAGGTCATCAATTCTTGGAAGTGGATACTTGTTCTTTATAGTAGACTTATTCAACTGTCGATAGTCGATACACATCCGTAACGACCCGTCTTTCTTCCGCACGAATAGGACTGGTGCACCCCAAGGTGAAGTGCTAGGCCTAATAAAGCCCTTATCCAGCAAGTCCTTCAACTGCACCTTCAACTCTCGCAACTCTGCCGGGGCCATTCTGTATGGAGGAATAGAGATCGGTTGAGTGTCAGGCAACACATCAATGCTAAACTCAATCTCCCTTTCAGGAGGAAGGCCTGGGAGTTCATCTGGGAAAACATCTGGGAATTCGTTGACCACAGGGATTGATTGTAAAGTAGGCGGTTTCGCCTCCGCATCCCTAACGCGAACGAGATGATAAATGTAACCTTTTGAGATCATTTTCCTTGCCTTAAGATAGGAAATAAACCTACCTTTCGGTGTAGCAATGTTCCCTTTCCATTCAATGATGGGTTCACCCGGAAATTGGAACCTAACCATCTTCGTACGACAGTCAACATTTGCATAGCATGAGGCCAACCAGTCCATTCCCATTATCACATCAAAATCAACCATTTCTAACTCAAATAAATTTGCCGAGGTTTGACGACTACAAATCATCACAGTGCAACCTCTATATACCCTTCTAGCAATCACAGAATCTCCTATCGGAGTAGATACCGCAAGGGGTTTACTTATCAATTCAGGTTCAATGCCAAAATTATTAGCCACAAAGGGTGTAACATATGATAATGTAGATCTCGAATCAATCAACGCATATACATCATAAGAAAACACAGATAATATACATGTAACGACATCTGGAGATGACTCGAGATCCTGTCGACCTACTAGAGCATAGGTTCGATTTTGACCACCCCTCAAACTCGGCACTGCACCTCTACCTCTACCACGACCTGTCGACTGCTGAAAACCCCATGCTGGAGGTCGAACTGATGAGGAAGAAGCAGACACAGATCCAGTCGGCTGAGCCATACCATCACCTCCCCTGTTAGGACAATCCCGCATCATATGGCCAGGCTGTCCGCAAGAATAACATGCATCAGAACCTCGACGGCACAGTCCAAAGTGGGCCTTGCCACACTGATCACAATGTGGTGTTGGGGGTCTCATCTGACTAGTATCCCTGTGATGTTGCGAGCCATATGCCCGCGAACTCTGACCTGGACCAGAATAGGATCAATCATATCGAGGCCTCTGAAACTGTGGAGGAGCACTAGCTACAGGTGGCGCCAAACTCCTCGAAAATTGTGGCCTGACGCTGCCTCTGAAGTCATCAGAATACCCTGCAAATCTCGCCCTCTTATGCTGGCCCCTATCCTTCTCCCTAACTGCCCTCTGCTGGCGCTTACGATACTCTAGGGTCTGGGCATAAGCTTGAATACGGGAAATATCCATGCCCTCCACCAAAAAGGCTGTCGTACACTCATTTATCAGATGTGGTCCCAACCCATTCACGAACATATGCACCCTATCACTCATCTCGGCCACCATATGGGGAGAATACCTTGCAAAAGAATCAAACTGCATACTGTACTCTCGCACACTCATATTACCTTGTCTAAGGTTCAAGAACTTATCAGCTCTAGCTCGTTGTATCTCAACTGGTAAGTAGTGACGAAGAAAGGCCTCAGAAAATTCCTTTCACACAGTTGGAGGAGCGTTCGGACCCCTGGATCTCTCCCAACTATCATACCAGAGAACCGCTAAATCCCGTAGCCGATAAGAAGCCAACTCTACTGCCTCTATATCACTAACATGCATAACCCGCAGTGTACGATGAACCTGGTCAATAAAGGTCTGTGGGTCCTCCTTGGGGTCTGATCCGGTAAACACTGGAGGATCTAAATTAATAAAATCACGAACTCTTGTACTAACTAGTTTATCAGCAGCACTTGTATTCTGTCTCTGAGCCTGAGCAGCTACCAAGCTAGTCAACAACTGCAAAGCACTCCGCATATCCTGGTCTGTAGTGCCAGACGGAGGAACTGGAGGCGCTGGGTGCCTTCTAATATCCTTTTGAGGAGATGGATTAGATGAGGTATGAGAGGGCATCTCACTCTGAGCCTCACTTTGTCCTGCCCTGGCTTGGGGCACCTGACTGGTACCCTCTCCCGCAGCTGTATCAAGCTGTCTACTAATTGTTTGCTTCCTAGTCGAAGGCATTGCTGAAAGAAAACAAGGTGAATATTAGAGACAAACACTTCCGACTCAACTCTACACACGATATAGATTCAGGAAGAATGTAACAACCCTAGATGTCGCGTAGCCTCCTGATTATAAATGTGGCGCGCTACACATCCATAATCAAGACTCTACTAGACACGGCTCATAGACAACTCCTAGGACAGACTTGCTCTGATACCAAGTTTTTCACGACCCAAACTGGAGGGCCATGACTAGCACCCGATCATACTTGCCGAGCACCAACGTACATTTTATCTAACCTTTTCTTATTATCTTTTATGGCTGACGAGATCAATATAAATGGTAGACATGGATCATGGACAACCAACAATAGAAACTGATGGCATGAACATATATAATATGCGATGACCAGACAATCAAGAAACTATATATAAGGTATGAGCTACCACGCAACCATGAAAGACTATACAACAAAAACTAGCCGACAAGGCATACCAAACTATACATGAGTCGACACCTGTCTTTAAGCCTCTAAAGGAACATAAGTGCTGCAACATAGTCGGAACAGGGCCCCGACATACCCATAATGTCTATAACAAAAATGCATACCAAGACCAAGGCAAGTCCGGAGAAGGGATCTCGCCAATCACCGCTGAACTGGATAGCCTACTGTGGTGGGGGAGCTGCACCTGCCTGTCTATCAGGACCTGCAGCACGACATGCAGCGTCCACAAATAAAAGGACGTCAGTACGAATAAAGTACTAAGTATGTAAGGTAGGGAACCATAAATACGATCAGTAATGTAAGCAAGGATAAAGAATATACAACCTGTAACATCTTAGTACCTCTGAGGGCTACTGACACGAAATGCATGATACATATGTATAAATACATAAACCTTTAAAACATTTGCCTCTGTGGGCATCATCATCATCATATCGTACCCGGCCATAATAGGCTCGGTAAAAACGTACCCGGCCACGTGGAGCTCGGTAAAACCCAACTGATCAGTGGTTGCACAATAGGTGCCATACCCAGCCAACTATAGCGTGGCTCGGTAGAGTAAAATAGATACATATATATAATGCATGCTCGACTCATGGAATCACATCCTAAACCTTTCTGTGTGATGTAAGGTCGGTATCCTCTGTACACGTTATTAGGACTAACTCTTCACTATGAACCTTATAAGAATCAGGAAGTACCAACAACATTGATAACATAAGAATAAGAGAAGCAACATTAACATCAATCGTTCCATAAGAGGGAAAACAATGTAAGTACTGCTAGCTTCTAAGAGTAGAGTATCTTTGGAAGCTCGTTCATTACATTATGTACAATCGGAGTCGTGCAAAAGAAGAAAAGGGATAGCCTCACATACCTTGTATATACTGCCCCAATCTCAAGCTATGCAATTGTCAAAACTCCTTAGTCTACAATAAGAGAAACGATACTATCGTTATCATTTAAGCGTCATAACTATTATGTATCGACCACAACCTATTTTACGATGAAACGGACAGCACCTCCCCTATATATATGACTTCACACCATTCAAAACAATCACCAAACAGCCCAAACAACATCAATAATAAACATATTGAGCCTCCCAAAATAGTCCACGCACAGCCTAATCACTCCATACATACGACGACCACCGTAGTCGTGTCAAACGACCCGGAAATGTTACGAATAACTATCATCCCACAACCCTACATATATATGGTGTTTCTCCACACCCTTCCTCCTCCAAAACTCCACAAAACAGTAGTAAAATACGCAGCCCAACAGCAACGCAAAACAGTCCACAAAACAATAACATTACTACCAAGCCTTTCGATATATATTTCACAAGTTCTAGCTTCAATGGCTTAGCCGCAACTTGGATAATCTTAAATACATATAGAGTAAGAGGTTACTTACCTTTATACAGAAATAACAACTCCAATTTGACCTTAAATTTCCATGAAATATCCCTCCAATGCTGCCACAACAACAAAAAAGCGAAACTAGCAATCAATTAGTGTTTTTCGGCACTAGAATCACTTTAGAAGGCTTGAAATCACCTAGGATTGATATTAAGAACATGAGGGAGTATTTACAGAACATAAACCCTTTAAAACAACCTCCCACACGAGCTGGAACAACACAAAAATGAGCAACAACAAGAAGAACAAGAGACTTACTAGCACTACGGAATTCCCGACACTTGATTTGTGTTGTTTGCCCTTTTTTGGGTCTTGAATCTTGAGAGAACCTTCAGAGGATGTTCCTAGGGTTCTAAGGTCTGAAAATAGAGAAACGAAATGACTTAAAATGGGTTGGAGGCATCCTATATAGGTCCAAATATCTTAAACCGCCTTAGTGGGCCCCATAGAGAGGTTTGGCGCAGTCTCGCGAAAACGCCAATATCTCTCTACTAAGAGATCGTATCGATGAACGGTTTAATGCATTAGAAACTAGACTCATTGATATTTAATTTGTTTGGTCGATCACCCCGTAATTCCTTGTAAATTAGGAGAAAAGATTAGAAACATTTGACCTAATGTTTAAGTAAAATTATGAACTTAAGTTGCGACAACTTTTGTCGACTTTTGTTTCATAACTCGTTTGACTTCAAGACTTATGATACGGATATTATATGATTCAAAAACATTAATACATGACCTGGAGTGTATTAAGAACCTCTAGGTTTACCTGAAAATACGAGTTACAACATCCTTGATTCGTTTAACTTCTAATACTTGTTAATCACCCTTGTATCACTTAAGACCAATAAGATTAGCTTCTTATCATCTCAAAGACAATTCCTTCTTGGATTTATGTTAACTAATATATGGCATGAACTAACACATGTGGATATGGGTTGTAACACCCTCCCCCTTAGGAACATTCGTCCTCGAATGTAAGGGTTCATGGGGAGTTTAAATCATCGTGAACTCCAATGGAAATTTCCGATCAATTTTTCCCTATAAAATGGTCAGTAGAAAAACTTGAAAGCAATTAAGCCCAACATATGGCTTCACAAGTCTACACAAAGCATTATGCATATTTACATTATCTACATATCACCATTTTGTATTAAGGAGAAGTATTCTCAAATTATTGCTTACCTCATAGAGCCGTTTCACCTTCCAATGTATTCTGTCTTCCACCAGCATCCTTGTTATCTTTATTCTGGAATAGGTAAGGGTATTTAGACTTCATCTCCTCTTCTGCTTCCCATGTCATTTCTTCCATATTTTTGTTCCTCCACAATACTTTGACGGAAGCTACATCTTTTGTTCTCAGCTTGCGGACTTGTCGATCTAATATCGCCACTGGCACTTCTTCATATGATAGGTCCTCTGTAACTTGTACATCTTTGATAGGAATGATTCGAGAAGGGTCTCCAATACATTTCCTCAACATAGATACATGGAATACCGGGTGGACAAATTCCAATTCGGATGACAATTCTAACTCATAAGCAACCTGTCCAATTCGTCGAAGAATTTTATACGGCCCGATATACCTTGGACTCAGCTTACCTTTCTTCCCAAAATGCATAATACCCTTCATTGGTGAGATCCTCAGGAAAACCCAATCACCAACCTCAAACTCTAGATCACGACGTCGGACATCAGAATAAGATTTTTGCCTGCTTTGTGCCGTCCTCAATCGCTCCTGTATCACTTTCACCTTCTCAATAGCTTGGTGAATCAAATCTGGCCCATATAATTCTGTTTCACCGACTTCGAACCATCCAACTGGTGATCTACATCTCCTCCCGTATAGTGCCTCGTATGGGGCCATTTTAATACTGGAATGGTAGCTATTGTTATAGGCGAATTCTATGAGTGGAAGATGATCATCCCAATTCCCCTTAAAATCTAGAACACATGCTCGTAGCATATCTTCCAGTGTCTGAATGGTACGTTCAGCCTGTCCGTCAGTCTGCGGATGAAATGCAGTGCTGAGATTTACTTGTGTGCCTAAACCCTTCTGGAAAGACCTCCAAAAGTTAGCCGTAAATTGAGCTCCTCGGTCTGATATAATAGATACGGGCACACCATGAAGCCTAACAATCTCCTTGATATACAACTTCGCATAATCTTCAGCCGTGTAAGTTGTCTTCACTGGCAGAAAATGGGCACATTTTGTAAGTCGATCAATTATCACCCAGATGGAGTCAAACTTATGATAAGAGCGAGGTAATCCAATAATGAAGTCCATATTAATCACCTCCCACTTCCAGGTCGGAATCTCTATATTTTGAAGCAATCCACCGGGTTTCTGATGTTCTATCTTTACTTGTTGACAATTGGGACACTGGGCTACAAATTCTGCAATAGACTTCTTCATATTATCCCACCAATACTGCTCCTTGACATCATGATACATCTTTGTCGAGCCGGGATGGATGGAATATCGGGATTGATGAATCTCATTCATAATCTTCTCTCGCAACCCTGCCACATTAGGCACACACAATCGGCTCTGGTATCTCAGTGCCCCATCTTTTCCGATCCCAAAAGCCATACTTTTACACTGTTGAATGCTTTCTCTTAATCGTACTAAGATAGGATCTTCATATTGTCGTGCTTTTACCTCGGCTACCAAAGATGATTCTGATGTATTCTGTACAGTAACACCTCCATCATCAGAGTCTAACAATCTGATTCTCATATTGGCTAGCTGATGAAGCTCTTTAATCAACCCCCATCTACCTGCCTCAATATGTACTAAGCTTCCCATTGATTTACGGCTGAGAGCATCTGCCACAACATTGGCTTTACCGGGATGATACAATATCTCGACGTCGTAGTCTTTCAATAATTCAAGCCACCTACGCTGCCTCAAATTCAACTCTTTCTGCTTGAAGATGTATTGTAAACTCTTGTGATCTGTGTAGATGTCAACATGGACGCCGTATAAGTAGTGCCGCCATATCTTCAAAGCATATATTACTGCAGCCAATTCCAAATCATGGGTTGGATAATTCTTTTCATGCTTCTTCAATTGTCTTGATGCATAAGCAATCACATTCCCACGCTGCATCAATACGCACCCCAAACCTATACCTGAGGCATCACAATATACCACATAACCTTCTGTTCCTTCAGGAAGAGTGAGCACTGGTGCAGATGTCAATCGATTCTTCAACTCCTGAAAACTACGTTCACAAGTGTCAGACCACTGGAATTTGGTCATCAGATATCACATGGCCAAGGAATTCTACTGAGTTCAGCCAGAATTCACATTTGGAGCGCTTAGCATATAACTTATGATCCTGAAGCGTCTGTAATACTATCCGCAAATGGCCCGTATATTCCGCCTCCGAACGAGAATACACTAGAATGTCATCAATGAATACAATCATGAACACATCAAGATAGGGCCTGAATATAGTATTCATGAGATCCATAAAAGCTGATGGGGCATTTGTTAGCCCGAACGACATCACCAAGAACTCAAAGTGCCCATATCTTGTCCGGAAGGCCGTCTTTGGAATATCCTTCTCCTTAACCCTCACCTGATGATACCCTGAACGTAAATCAATCTTGGAGAAATACTTGGCACCCTGGAGTTGGTCAAATAGGTCATCAATTCTTGGAAGTGGATACTTGTTCTTTATAGTAAACTTATTCAACTGTCGATAGTCGATACACATCCGTAACGACCTGTCTTTCTTCCGCACGAATAGGACTGGTGCACCCCAGGTGAAATGCTAGGTCTAATGAAGCCCTTATCCAGCAAGTCCTTCAACTGCACCTTCAACTCTCGCAACTCTGCCGGGGCCATTCTGTATGGAGGGATAGAGATCGGTTGAGTGTCAAGCAACACATCAATGCTAAACTCAATCTCCCTTTCAGGAGGAAGGCCTGGGAGTTCATCTGGGAATTCGTTGACCACAGGGATTGATTGTAAAGTAGGCGGTTTCGCCTCCACATCCCTAACGCGAACGAGATGATAAATGTAACCTTTTGAGATCATTTTCCTTGCCTTAAGATAGGAAATAAACCTACCTTTCGGTGTAGCAATGTTCCCTTTCCATTCAATGACGGGTTCACCCGGAAATTGGAACCTAACCATCTTCGTACGACAGTCAACATTTGCATAGCATGAGGCCAACCAGTCCATTCCCATTATCACATCAAAATCAACCATTTCTAACTCAAATAAATTTGCCGAGGTTTGACGACTACAAATCATCACAGTGCAACCTCTATATACCCTTCTAGCAATCACAGAATCTCCTATCGGAGTAGATACCGCAAGGGGTTTACTTATCAATTCAGGTTCAATGCCAAACTTATTAGCCACAAAGGGTGTAACATATGATAATGTAGATCCCGGATCAATCAGCGCATATACATCATAAGAAAACACAGATATAATACCTGTAACAACATCTGGAGATGACTCGAGATCCTGTCAACCTACTAGAGCATAGGTTCGATTTTGACCACCCCTCAAACTCGGTACTGCACCTCTACCTCTACCACGACCTGTCGATTGCTGAAAACCCCGTGCTGGAGGTCGAACTGATGAGGAAGAAGCAGACACAGATCCAGTCGGCTGAGCCATACCATCACCTCCCCTGTTAGGACAATCCCGCATCATATGGCCAGGCTGTCCGCAAGAATAACATGCATCAGAACCTCGACGGCACAGTCCAAAGTGGGCCTTGCCGCACTGATCACAATGTGGTGTTAGGGGTATCATCTGACTAGTATCCCTGTGATGTTGCGAGCCATATGCCCGCGAACTCTGACCTGGACCAAAATAGGATCGATCATATTGAGGCCTCTGAAACTATGGAGGAGCACTAGCTACAGGTGGCGCCAAACTCCTCGAAAACTGTGGCCTGACGCTGCCTCTGAAGTCATCAGAACACCCTGCAAATCTCGTCCTCTTATGTTGGCCCCTATCCTTCTCCCTAACTGCCCTCTGCTGGCGCTTACGATCCTCTAGGGTCTGGGCATAAGCTTGAATACGGGAAATATCCATGCCCTCCACCAAAGAGGCTGTCGTACACTCATTTATCAGATGTGGTCCCAACCCATTCACGAACATATGCACCCTATCACTCATCTCGGCCACCATATGGGGATAATACCTTGCCAAAGAATCAAACTGCATATTGTACTCTCGCACACTCATATTACCTTGTCTAAGGCTCAAGAACTTATCAGCTCTAGCTCGTCGTATCTCAACTGGCAAGTACTGACGAAGAAAGGCCTCAGAAAATTCCTTCCACACAGTTGGAGGAGCGTTCGGACCCCTGGATCTCTCCCAACTATCATACCAGAGAATCGCTAAATCCCGTAGCCGATAAGAAGCCAACTCTACTGCCTCTATATCACTAACATGCATAACCCGCAGTGTACGATGAACCTGGTCAATAAAGGTCTGTGGGTCCTCCTTGGGGTCTGATCCGGTAAACACTGGAGGATCTAAATTAATAAAATCACGAACTCTTATACTAACTGGTTTATCAGCAGCACCTGTATTCTACCTTACTGAAAGAAAACAAGGTGAATATTAAAGACAAACACTTCCGACTCAACTCTACACACGATATAGATTCAGGAAGAATGTAACAACCCTAGATGTCACGTAGCCTCCTGATTATAAATGTGGCGCGCTACACATCCATAATCAAGACTCTACTAGACACGGCTCAGAGACAACTCCTAGGACAGACTTGCTATGATACCAAGTTTGTCACGACCCAAACTGGAGGGCCATGACTAGCACCCGACCATACTTGCCGAGCACCAACGTACATTTTATCTAACCTTTTCTTATTATCTTTTACGGCTGACGAGATCAATATAAATGGTAGACATGGATCATGGACAACCAACAATAGAAACTGATGGCATGAACATATATAATATGGGATGACCAGACAATCAAGAAACTATATATAAGGTATGAGCTACCACGCAACCATGAAAGACTATACAACAAAAACTAGCCGACAAGGTATACCAAACTATACATGAGTCGACACCTGTCTATGAGCCTCTAAAGTAACATAAGTGCTGTAACATAGCCGGAACAGGGCCCCGACATACCCATAATGTCTATAACAAAAATGCATACCAAGACCAAAGCAAGTCCGGAGAAGGGATCTCGCCAATCACCGCTGAACTGGACAGCCTACTGTAGTGGGGGAGCTGCACCTGCCTGTCTATCAGGACCTACAACACGACATGCAGCATCCATAAATAAAAGGACATCACTACGAATAAAGTACTGAGTATGTAAGGCAGGGAATCATAAATACGATCAGTAATGTAAGCAAGGATAGAGAATATACAACCTGTAACATCCTAGTACCTCTGAGGGCTACTGATATGAAATGCATGATACATATGTGTCACACCTCCTTTTTCTGCACCCGAGAGGGCGCAAGGGAGTTTTTTCCAATTAAAGGACAATCGAAACGGGATTGGTTTAATTATTTCAGAGTCGCCACTTGGGAGATTTAGGGTGTCCCAAGTCACCAATTTTAATCCCGAATCGAGGAAAAGAATGACTCTATATTACGGTCTGCGTACCAGAAATCCGGATAAGGAATTCTGTTAACCCGGGAGAAGGTGTTAGGCATTCCCGAGTTCCGTGGTTCTAGCACGGTCGCTCAACTGTTATATTCGGCTTAATTATCTGATTTTATACAAATATGAACTTGTGTGCAAATTTTATCTTTTAACCGCTTTCATAATTATTACTATTTTTACAAGGAATTGCAACGTCGTGAAAACATACCTCGAATCACGTTACATCAATGTACACGTGATTGTTGACATATCTCGACTTGGTTGAGATTTGGATTCGGGTCACATAAATGTGCACCCGAGTTAAGGAAAATAAACTATTAAAGGCGCGCTTAAAGCAACTAGCGTATTGTTATTTTGGGGATATCCATGAAATTCGCTAAACGGCATGTCCCGAATTCTAAGTATTTTTATACATATACATTTAGAGGGCTCCGCACTTTGTACATCTTTGTTTGTCGAGGCTCGTCTCATTCCTTATGAAAAGAATTTGCAACGTCGTGGAAATGCATCTCAGACCACGCCACAATCAATGTACCCGTGGTTAGAGACACATTTCGATTCCGTTGAGATTCGGATTTGGGTCACATAAATGTGCACCCGAGTTTAAGGAGATAACATTATTAAGTACGCGCTTAAAGAGACTATCGCGTTATTATTCTGGGAGGGCCGTGAGATTTGCTAAATGACCCGTCCTGGAAACTGAATGCTTCGATAATATACATTTAACGAGGGCCCCGCAACTTGTGCAATTTTATTTATTTTTGTCGAGGCTCATCTCGTTCTTATTTTTAAAAGGATATCCTATAGCAACTACGTTCCTTGTCGCGTTTGTCTCTACTAATTGAAAACAGTAGATAGTCCTAATTAATTACGTGCTTTTAAGTTATCTATAACAGCATTCGGAAATGCTTAAAAATCAGAAACGAGGCTGCGTACACAGTCAGCCGAACAAATAATCACGGGCCCAAATCCAGCCCATGCGTGATGGGCCGGACCTGAGCCATGGTTTGTTCGATGCGGGCCTGCTTGGTCCGTTTCGACCTGGGCTCGACCTTCGCGAGGTTGAGATTGCAAGCTATGTGTTCTTTGTCTTAAAACATGGTTTACCAGTTATATGAAACAGTTTATCGGAAAGGAAAGAACTTAACTAGTAGAGTACGATTTTCATGCTTGGCATACATTACAGAATTATACTACACCATTAAACTAAATCTAAGATACAACCTATTGCATTGGGCATGCTTCTATCTACCAGCCTGCATATACAATTGGATGTCAAATTACCCTACATATACAGTTGCTATGTGTTAAAGCTAACCCAGTATCCGAACAAAATACAAGCTATCATACATCCCGGATCATTCAGTGTACAGGCTATACATAAATAAATGATCTTCAACCCTTTTCTTTGTATTCATACTCAACTTCAGATTACATTGACAGTATTAGTTGTGTACCTGGTATAGAAGAACAAAAGAAGAAAGGAATGATCAGCTGGGCAGTATGCAGTAAGCACAGCAATAGCAGATATACAGCAACAACACAGCGACAAACCAACAATCACAAGTGTTTTCCACAGTCCACAGACAACCGGCAACAATTTCCAGAACAAAGAAAACCAGCAGATGGTCGAGCACTAAACAAGTAATCCCAGAAAGAGGAATGAAACAAACAGAAGTAACAGAGTGTTCTATGCAGCAACACCAGCAGTCCAACAATCACAAACAGCTCAATCAGTGCAAACAACAGAACTTGGCCGAGACAACTTGACCAAATACAAACTCTTATGTAGCTTTCAGACAGTGTTTGGTTACAGTGTTTACTAGAAATTTCCTTATGTTTTCAGTTTTTCTTTAAACTCACGAGACCTCTCTTAAGACTCAAATTTCCAGCCCATTTTAAGTTCTGAAATGGCCTATTTATAAGCCAAACGACCCAGTGCAGCTAAGCTGCCTGCATCCTCCCACTTGCAGACTGCCCATACTCTTTAAACCCATGCTTAAGCATCTTTTGATGCCAGCCATTTTGTTCCCCACGCCTGGCTTTTTCTTTAATCAAGAGTTATGGGTTCATTTAAGTATTCATTTTAAACCCCATACTCTTGTGTCTTGTTCCCCATTGGTATTAGTTTAATCCCAAATTAGTACCCTACTTGTCAGCTCATTTAAACTAAGCCTTTTTGTTCTTTTCAAACCCCAGACTACCCTTGTTAAGCCTTGCTTATTACTGCCCTGCCCATTGCAGCATCAGGGCATTCTGAACTCATGAAAGTTCAAATTCAGGACTGCCCTGGACTGAACCTTTTCAGTCATTTTTGCAATGCAAACAAACTCATTTCAGACGATGCCGGGCATTCAGTCAGTGACAAGGTTCAATTAGTCACGTGAAACTATTAGCTCATTTGATCCATTAGTTATAGAAAACTAATCGACGAGGTTTATCGAGTCGACTATACTAAATACAACAGGTAATAATCAATCGTTCACATAAACAATACGTACAGGGACCCAAAAGGCATCAGACAACTTTTGTTCAATTACTGGGAACCTATATGAATTATTTATGCGACGACTATCCTAATCGAACATGTTTATCATAGGATACATTCAAATCACACATAGAAAACAATTGACCAAATAAAAGGTCTTTGACAGAGATGGAAGAAATCAGAAAAATAACAAAAAGAACAAACAAACACAACGAAACATGCTGACAACTTAATTAGAACTAAACAAAGGGAAAGGAAAACTTACCGAAAAATGTTTAAACCAAACTGACCCAAATCTGACTCAACTTTGACCATTTGAGGCCGAACAAATTTTAACCAGGGTGTTCTCACATGAGAACACCTTGGTTAAGGTCCATTAAACCTCAAACCCTTGTTAAGGCCGGCTGGATTCCAAGGCTATCCGTGTTCTAGGTTTTGGATTTTCAGATCTGGTTTTTTAGGAGTTGTGGGTAGATTCGGTCCAAACCAAGTCTGGTTTGGTCACGAGGAGGGTCCGGGGAGTGTCTGGTATGCAGATGGGGTGGTTTGGTATAGATCGAGTTTCGTCTCGAATCTTCAAATCCAGATTCGAGACGATGGAAGGTGATTCGAGGTACAGGGTTAGTAGATTCGTGTTCAGGGTGGTTGGATGTTTCAGGGGTGTGAAGGGGGTGGTCACCGGCGTTCATGCCGCCGGGTTCTGGTGAAAGGGAAACTAGGGCGGCGTTAGGGTTTGGGGGTTTCAGGGCTTGGGGAAGGAGATGACTGAAGGGGGGGTTCGGATAGGGGCGTGGGGTGAAGGGCCAAGTTTATATACGGAAGGGGAAGAGAGATTGGAGCCGTTAGATCAAGTGATCTGAACGGCTTAGATCTATTGGTGGGTAACAGGACGAGGTCGTTTGGTATGGGAACGGAGTCGTTTTGGTTTAGGTGAGGGGTTGGGTTGAACCGGCTAAATAGGTCGGGTCATGAGGGAGGCCAGGGACCGTTGGATCAATGGGGTTGGACGGCTCAGATCAACTTGCCTGAAACGGCGTCGTTGAGGTGAGTTGAACAGCCTGATCTGGACCGTTCGTTTGAATCAGATCAACGGCTTCAATAGGGACGCCGATACGGCGTCGTTTGAGTCCGTGCTTGGGCAGGCTCGTCTTGGACTGGATCAGTGCTTTGGTTTTGGGCCTCGTTTTGGGGCCCAATCAGATTTTCCTTTCCTTTTTAATTTCAACAAATTAACCAAAAATTCCTAAAAATAATGCAAATAATTAAAATAAACTTATACACATATTGTGTAACACCTACAACAATAAACACACATATTAGAATTTTAAAAATGGTTAAATCACAGCCTAGAGTAAAAGCTGCATATTTTTTTGTGAATTTTCTCTTAAAATCGGACTACGGCCTGATTACCCACGGCGTTATTATTTTTTTTTGTTTTTTGTAAGATTAATTGCAACACGGGCCGAACCACAAATGACTAGTAGCGCATGTCATGAAAAAGTTGGGAATTTGTACAGCGAGGTCACTGGTCACTATTTTTGTTTTCCTTTGGAGTGATTGCCCGTGAAGCAAAAATCACGTGCTTACAGCTGCCCCTCTTTGCACGAGGACACGAAGGGTTTTCGCGCAAAGATAAAGCGGGCGATTTTTGCTCGTCCGAGTACTCCGTGTGAAGCATTTTTTGAAAAAGATTTGACCGAACCTTTGCTTCAGAGGTTTCCTACATATCCTGGGCTAAACAGGAATCAGGTCAATGTAGTTCGGGAAACTTTGGTAGCTGGGACTACCGTGTCACTGTAGTGCTTGCTGTTGTTGTGCGCTGTTGCCTGCCGCTGTAGGATGCTACCGCTCAACCGATCTCCTTGTTACATTGTTCTTGAAAGGAAAAACAAGAAGCTAAGTTAGGGTATGAGATCTCATCTATCTTCAACTTGTTCTTGTTGCCTTGCTTTCTTGTCGGCTAACGCTTTCCTCTGATGCCCTTATTTTGTGAACTTGGGAGATGATGCTGGTCCTTCGCCTTTTCTGGATGCCAGTTTTCATCACTTTGCTTGATTTACTGGGAACATGACTTTCTTCTTTAAATCTTTCAATGGTTTCTTCAGTGGTCTGGCTTCCTTTATCAAATTTGTTATGTTGGGCATGCTACAACGTTCCCAAACTGCTTCTTTTGAGACGCGTTCCTTCTTCCTTTTGAATTGCGCGCTTGCCTTTGCAGCTTTCTGCTTCTTGGTGCTGGGGATTTTATTGTATACTGCTTGGGGTACCTCTGTTGCAACCTTCCGTCTTTAGGTGGGGTTACTGATCTAGAGCTGAAATGTATTCCTGCATTTTACTGGTGGGCGACCTAGAACTTAAATGTATTTCCCGCATTATACTGGTGGGCGACCTAGAACTTAAAAGTATTCCCGCATTATACTGGTGGGCGACCTAGAACTTAAATGTATTCCCGCATTATACTGGTGGGCGACCTAGAACTTAAAAGTATTCCCGCATTATACTGGTGGGCGACCTAGAACTTAAATGTATTCCCGCATTATACTGGTGGGCGACCTAGAACTCAAATGTATTCCCGCATTATACTGGTGGGCGACCTAGAACTTAAATGTATTCCCGCATTATACTGGTGGGCGACCTAGAACTTAAATGTATTCCCGCATTATACTGGTGGGCGACCTAGAACTTAAAAGTATTCCCGCATTATACTGGTGGGCGACCTAGAACTTAAAAGTATTCCCGCATTATACTGGTGGGCGACCTAGAACTTAAAAGTATTCCCGCATTATACTGGTGGGCGACCTAGAACTTAAAAGTATTCCCGCATTATACTGGTGGGCGACCTAGAACTTAAAAGTATTCCCGCATTATACTGGTGGGCGACCTAGAACTTAAAAGTATTCCCGCATTATACTGGTGGGCGACCTAGAACTCAAATGTATTCCCGCATTATACTGGTGGCGACCTAGAACTCAAATGTATTCCCGCATTATACTGGTGGGCGACCTAGAACTTAAAAGTATTCCCGCATTATACTGGTGGGCGACCTAGAACTTAAATGTATTCCCGCATTATACTGGTGGGCGACCTAGAACTTAAATGTATTGAAATTGTTTCCCCCGTTCCTCCGAGAAAATTTTTGACAATTGGCAGAAAATTTTCTGCCCCGGTCTTTGGTGACTTTCCTGGCGTTGCATCTTGCTGCCATCATCAATCCTTTGTTTTCCTGCAGCAGACAAAAGGATTTAATTAGTTTTAATCGTGGTGGTAGAGGGTGCCCTTCCGGCGGATGATTTTTTCTCTCTTCCCTTTTCCTTGCTCTATATCCCCATAACTGGGGAGTGGACAAAATTGCCTGCTGGGGGTCTCTAGCCTGCTGGGGCTGGTTTTCAATTTGTTCCCTTTTCTGCTTTCTCTTTAAGCACATGCTGTGGGAATCTGCTTTTACTCCCGAAACCATTCCCTTTGGAGCTTACTTCCTCCAAAACTGCGAGGCACGATTATTGCATTGCCTAGGGCCGGCTTTTAAGACTGTTTGTGTTATTCTGCATTGGATGAACTCCCCTTCGGTCTCTGGTAGTAAGCTTTGAAAAATCCTTTTCAAGACAAATTTTAGGAAGAGAAATAAAAGCTAGAAAAGGAGAAAATCTTTCTGAACCAATATTTGGTGGGAGAAGAAACTCAGAAGAACTTATCTGGAGGACATGACTGGTCCTAGTGATCATGTGGTGCACCATAGATTCCCGACCCAGTCTATTTGTATCAATCGATTTGCCTGATGGTCTGACTTGCTAGGGATGATAAATGAGTGTCCATTTCGTTGCGAATGTGGTAGCTTTTGTTGATTTGTCTTGTCGCCTCATAGTGCCCTTCGAGGGGTTTTCACTAATGAGACTCTCTCTTTTCTCTCATCTCCCGGCGCCTTATGGTGCCTGTGAAGGTTTTCACCAATAAGACTCTCTCATTTCATATCTCTCATCTTACGTCGCCTTTCGGTGCCTGTGAAGGTTTTCACCGATAAGACTCTCTCATTTTATTTCTTTATTGAAGAATCGGGGTGTTATCGATACGACCCTCTCTTCTGGGGACCCCTTTGACCATCAATTCAATCCTGGTCTTATGATCTCTTCTTTGCTGGGGATCGGTGTATTATTCTCGGCCTTATTTGCCTGACTTGGCATCTCTTGGATATTGATCAGGGGGTCTTTTGGACGTTGATGTTGGTTTTGGTGTGGGGTTAAAGAAAGGCTATAAAAATGAAAATAATTTGATGGGTGATGTGCTATAACTTTTGGAATTAAACCTTTGTTGGAACTTAAAACATAATTACTGCCCCGGTTTTCTTGCTTGGGGAATTTATTTTTTACACTTATGTTGCGTTATGTGCGTTACGCGCACTGTGCCTATTATGCACACTATGTACATTATGCATCCTATATTCACTATGATGCATACTATGACCGAGCCGTGAGGCGCCTACGTATCCTTTTTGAGGAATCAGGTCAAACGTAGTTCCCACGGTTTTGTATTTCTTATGATTTTATCTTCCTTTTTTTCCTTCTTTTCATTTTTCTTTTTCTTTTCTTCTCTCTTTTTTTCATGTCTTTTCCATTAGTGATTCCAAAAGAGGGGTATGAAAGAATAACTTAAGGCTCAAAGGGGGAAGCAAGGGTTAAAAAGTGTTTGGATAGAAGAAAGAATTGCCTCCGTCATCTCATTATCCAATAAATGCCAAATACAAACAAATAAACCAACAATTGCCATGATTAAAGAAATTACGCATAATATCTCTTGACTGCATCTGAATTGATAGCCATGTCGACGCATCTACCTTCGACATCTGTCAAACACAAAGCACCGTTGGACAATACTCTGGTCACGATATACGGCCCTTGCCAATTTGGTGCGAATTTGCCTTTTGCCTCGACCTGATGTGGGAGGATCTTCTTCAATACCTGCTGCCCTACTTCAAACTTCCTGGGGCGCACCTTCTTATTATATGTTCTTGCCATTCTCTTTTGGTATAGCTGACCATGGCACACTGCTGCCAATCTTTTCTCATCTATCAAGCTCAACTGTTCCAATCGAGCTTTGACCCATTCATCATCATTAATCCCGGCTTCAGCGACAATTTGGAGGGACGGAATTTCGACTTCCGCTGGTATTACGGCCTCAGTTCCGTATACCAACAAATAAGGAGTTGTGCCTATGGAAGTCCGGACAGTAGTGCGGTAACCCAACAAAGCAAAGGGTAATTTCTCGTGCTATTGTCTGGATCCTTCCACCATCTTTCGCAGTATCTTCTTGATATTCTTATTGGCTGCTTCGACTGCTCCATTCGCCTTGGGATGATATGGGGTGGAATTGCGGTGTGTAATCTTGAATTGTTGGCATACCTCTCTCATCAGGCTGCTATTAAGATTCGCACCGTTATCCGTGATGATCACTTTTGGGATCCCAAATCTGCAGATGATATGGGAATGAACAAAGTCCACCACTTCCTTCTTGGTTACTGATTTGAAGGTTTTAGCCTCAACCCATTTGGTGAAGTAATCAATGGTCACTAGAATGAACCTATGACCGTTGGATGCTGCCGGCTCGATGGGCCCAATGACATCCATGCCCCATGCCACAAACGGCCAGGGTGCTGACATCGTATGTAACTCTGTTGGCGGAGAATGAATCAAATCTCCATGTATCTGGCACTGATGGCATTTCCTCACGAAAGTGATACAGTCGTGTTCCATGGTGAGCCAATAACACCCTGTTCGAAGGATCTTTCTTGCCAATACATATCCGCTCATGTGTGGCCCACAAACTCCAGCATGTACCTCTGCCATAACCGTCGTTGCTTGACTGGCATCTATGCATCTCAACAATCCCAAATCCGGGGTTCTTTTGTACAATACTCCTCCGCTGAGGAAGAAACCATTCGACAAACGCCGAAGGGCTCTTTTTTGGTCTCCAGAGGCATGTTCTGGATATATCCCCATTCTGAGGTATTCCTTGATATCATGAAACCAGGGTTCGCCATCTGCTTCTTCTTCTATGGCGTTGCAGTAGGCGTGCTGATCACGGACCTGGATGTGCAGAGGATCAACATACATTTTGTCAGGGTGGTGCAGCATTGATGCTAAGGTGGCCAAGGCATCCGCAACCTCATTGTGAACTCTCGGGATGTGTTTGAACTTCACCGATCGAAATTGCTTGCTCAGATCATGCAAGCATTGTCGGTATGGTATGAGTTTTAGATCTCGTGTTTCCCATTCTCCCTGAATTTGATGTACCAAGAGGTCCGAGTCTCCCAAGACCAAGACGTCTTGGACATCCATGTCAGCAGCCAAGCGCAGACCTAGAATGCAAGCCTCATACTCGGCCATATTGTTGGTGCAATAGAAGCGTAGTTGAGCCGTAACAGGATAATGCCGTCCTGTTTCAGAAATGAGTACTGCCCCTATTCCAACCCCTTTCGCATTTGCAGCTCCATCGAAGAAAAGCTTCCAACCCGGCTCCTCAGGTAATTCCAACTCATTTGTATGCATTACCTCCTCGTCAGGAAAATACGTTCTTAAGGGCTCGTAGTTTTCATCAACGGGATTCTCCGCCAAATGATCGGCCAGCGCCTGGGCTTTCACAGCTGTCCTCGTCACATAGACGATATCAAACTCTGTGAGCAGAATTTGCCACTTTGCCAACCTTCCCGTGGGCATAGGTTTCTGAAAGATATACTTTAATGGGTCCAAACGGGATATGAGATAAGTAGTATACGAAGATAGGTAGTGCTTCAACTTCTGAGCTACCCAAGTTAGGGCACAACATGTTTTCTCGAGTTGAGTGTACTTGACCTCATGTACTGTGAATTTCTTGCTAAGATAGTAGATGGCCTGCTCCTTCCTTCCTGTGTCATCATGTTGCCCCAATACACAACCAAATGAATTTTCCAAGACCGTTAGGTAAAGAATTAAGGGCTTCCCAGGCTTCGGCGGGACCAATACTGGTGGATTAGACAGATACCCTTTGATTTGGTCGAAGGCCTCCTGACACTCTGCCGTCCAACCTACCGCAGCATCCTTTCTCAGCAACCGAAATATGGGCTCACAAGTTGCTGTGAGTTGGGCGATGAACCTGCTGATGTAATTGAGTCTACCCAGCAAACTCATTACCTCTGTTTTGTTCCTTGGCGGTGGCAAATCTCGGATGGATTCAATTTTGGATGGGTCTAACTCAATCCCCCGTCGACTGACGATGAATCCTAGCAGCTTTCCTGATGGAACCCCGAATGCGCATTTGGCCGGGTTGAGCTTGATATCATACCTTCGGAGTCTTTGGAAAAATCTCCTTAGGTCTGTTACATGGTCTTCCTGACGCCAAGATTTGATGATCACATCATCGACGTACACCTCGATTTCATTGTGTATCATGTCATGAAACACAGCAGTCATTGCTCGCATGTATGTTGCCCCGACGTTCTTCAGTACGAACGGCATTACCCGATAGCAGTAAGTTCCCCATGGCGTAATAAACGCTGTTTTTTCCGCATCTTCCTCGTCCATTAGGATCTGATGATAACCCGCATAGCAATCTACAAAGTATCCGATCTCGTGCCCCGCGCAATTATCGATCAAGATATGGATGTTGGGCAATGGAAAATTGTCCTTGGGACTTGCTTTGTTGAGGTTGCGGTAGTCGACGCACACCCTGATTTTTCCATCCTTCTTTGGGACTGGTACCACATTGGCCAACCACTCGGGATATCGAGTGACCCGAATGACCTTCGCTTGCAACTGCTTAATCACTTCTTCTTTGATCTTTACACTCATTTCTGTTTTAAATTTCCTTAGTTTTTGCTTGACCGGAGGGTATGCCGGGTCAGTGGGCAATTTGTGAACCACTAAATTGGTGCTCAATCCAGGCATATCGTCATATGACCATGCAAAAACATCTTTGAATTCCATGAGGGTTTTGATCAATTCTTCTCTGACATTCGGCTCAATGTGGATGCTAATTTTGGTCTCTTGGACGTTATCAGCGTCTCCTAGATTCACAGCCTCAGTGTCATTTAGGTTAGGCTTGGGTTTCTCTTCAAATTGGCACAGTTCTCGGTTTATCTCTTCGAAGGCTTCACCTTCGTCACATTCAGATTCATCATCACAAACGACCTCTTGCATCATTGAGTCGGATTCAGATTGATTTATTAGACTAGGTCGAAGATCCGTTGTGCATGCCATGTCATTAGAACCAGTAAAAAGAGAACTGTTCAGAAAGAAAAAGAACAAAACAAAATTAAAATGGGACAAAAGAAAAGAACTTTATTAAACTTGCGGGATAAAAGGGTTCACACTTTTACAAAAACGAAAGTAAAATTTGGATTACACCCTTGAATAATCCGGACAAAACAAAACACACAAAACATAAATCAAAGCCTACTACCAAGACTCCCCTCGGACAGGAAGAGGAGTAACCGTCCAATTGTTGGTCTTGGCCTCAGGCCCCACAAACTGTATCTCTGCTCTGCTGGAACCTTCTCCAGCTTCCACCATACTGACATCCGCGAATAGCTTCTCAAAACTCTGATTCAGGTCTTCATTTATACCGATCAAAGGTCCTAGAATCTTTGGGACCGGTGACCCCTTGGCACTTGCTTTGACAAAAGACCTTGAGAGGCGTGGCACTGGTTTAGGCAGAAACCAGACCCTCTTCTTCATTTTTCGCGCTTGCTTCCTATCTGCTGCGGTTGGTTTGAACCCCAATCCGAAAGTTTCCAGATTTTTAGGAAGGGAGACAGGTTGGACAATCCCTTGAAGCTCGACTCCCAGGCCTTTTCCCGGCACAAATCCATTACCCAGCATTTCTGAGACCATCATGACTGTTGCGGCAGCTACCCTAGGGTGCGGGATGATTTCTCCTTCAGAAATTTTGTTGGCCGACCCTGTATCGAAAATCTGGTAGACCCAAGGACCTTTGTCATCAGCGGTCTCTATGAAAGGTACAATGGTTCCGCCCATGGTGCACGTTGTATCCTCGCCGTGTAACACGACCTCTTGTCTTTCCCACTCGAACTTCACCATCTGATGTAGGGTGGAAGGCACCGCTTTGGCTGCATGAATCCAGGGTCGTCCCAACAGCAGGTTATAAGATACTGTGGCGTCCAACACCTGGAATTCCATGGTAAACAGGACCGGACCAATGGTCAGTTCAAGTACAACATCCCCCACAGTGGCCGTTCCGTTTCCGTCAAACCCTCGGACACAGATACTGTTCTTGTGGATCCTTCCGTGGTCGATCTTTAACTGGTTCAAGGTAGATAGTGGGCAAATATTGGCGCTTGAGCCGTTATCCACCAATACTCGAGTTACCACCGAGTCTTCACATTTGACAGCTAGGTATAGAGCTTTATTATGCTCCGTACCTTCCACCGGCAGGTCATCATCTGAGAATGTTACCCTGTTCACCTCGAAAATCTTGCTGGCAATGGTTTCCAGGTGGTTTACAGAAATCTCACTGGGTACATGAGCTTCGTTCAATATCTTCAACAGGGCCCGACGATGCTCCTCAGAATGAATCAGTAACGACAACAGTGAGATCTGGGCCGGTGTTTTTCTCAGCTGTTCGACCACAGAATAGTCTTGTACTTTCATCTTCCTCAGGAACTCTTCAGCTTCTTCTTCGGACACAGGTTTCTTGGTTGCAACTGGGTTGGTTCTTCTTAGCTCCGCCGGAGCAAAACATCGACCTGATCGAGTCAACCCTTGCGCTTCACAACTGACTTCTTCCACCTGTTTTCCTTTGTACATCACCACCGCCTTTTCATATTTCCAAGGCACAGCCCTGCTGTCAATCATCGGCAGCTGGACCACAGGCTTTATGGTCACCCGTTCTCTACATACCCCTTTCAACACGACCGCCGGTGTGGGCGGGATCCCTGGTATTACCAACTTGCTTGGCTCGGGTTTGCTTGTTATGGCGGACGGGCTCTTTCCCAATATCACTACCGGCTTGACGCCTTCTCCCTGCGACTGTACACTCGTTCCTCCACTGGTTGAGACTTCTTTCGGGGCGGCTTGGATCATCATCACTGTTTGTGAGGGTTTTCTCAATTCTCCTCCCTCACACACCAACTCAATCATGTGAGTTTCGTGGTGCGCTGGCAGTGGGTTTTGGTTGATGTTAGGAGCCTCCGGTGTCTGGACCTCGATCTTATTGGTGTCAATAAGATCCTGTATGGCATGCCTTAATTTCCAGCACTTCTCGGTATCATGCCCGAGCATCCCTGAACAGTATTCACAACTGATTGATCGATCCAAATTCTGAGGTGGGGGATTTGGTTCTCGAGTCTGGACAGGACTAACCAAACCCAATTGCCTCAGCTTGTGGAACAAAGCGGTGTAGGTTTCTCCCAGCTCCGTGAAAGTTCTCTGCTTCCGCAACCTGTCATTCCTAGCATCTGGATTTCCCGAAAGCCTGCTCCTGAAGGGTTTCTATACGCCCTTGGTGGAGGGTAGGTGTTTTGTGGTGGTGCATATATGTTCTGGGGAGCTGGCGCATGCCATTGTGGGCGAACCGGAGGCTGAGTGTATGCCTGGGCTTGGTGTACGGAACAATGTGGTTCTCGAGGTGGATAGAAATTTTGTGGTGGGTTGTATGGGTAGTTTGACCTGTGAGGTCTGGGTTGGTTGTAGTGCGGCCTGCCAGCCCTGGACCAACTGCCTGCCTCGATCGTGGCAACCTCTTCTTTCTTTCTTCTCAGCGCACCTCCCGTGCCGCTTTGAATAGCCTGGGTTGTGGCTTTGAGTGCCGAATAGTTCAAGATTTTGTCAGACCTCAGACCCTCTTCTATCATGACCCCTATCTTGACCACCTCGTTGAAAGATTTTCCAACTGTTGTCACCAAGTGACCAAAGTAGGTTGGATCCAGTGTCTGCAAGAAATAGTCCACCATCTCTCCCTCTCTCATGGGAGGATCGACTCTAGCTGCTTGTTCTCTCCAGCGGAACCCGAACTCGCGAAAACTTTCCCCGGGTTTCTTCCCAGTTCTCAATAATGTGAGACGGTCAGGGACTATCTCGAGATTGTACTGGAAATGACCTGCAAAAGCCTGCGCCAGATCATCCCACGTGTACCACCTACTGGAATCCTGCCTGGTATACCATTCTAGTGCAGATCCGCTCAGACTTTGGCCGAAATAAGCTATCAGCAGCTCATCCTTGCCGCCTGCCCCTCTCATTTTGCTACAGAATCCCCGCAAATGTGCCATGGGATCACCGTGCCCTTCATATAAATCAAACTTAGGCATCTTGAACCCAGCCGGGAGTTGGACGTCTGGGAAAGGGCACAGATCTTTGTATGCTACGCTGACTTGATTGCCCAGCCCGTGCAAGTTCCTGAAGGACTGCTCCAGGCTTTTGAACTTTCTCAATACTTCATCCTGTTCAGGGGCCTTAGCCGGCTTCTCAATCTCTGCCGGCACTTCCAAATGTGGATTGTAAGCCTGTGGTTCGGGGGCATGAAACGTAGGCTCGGGGGGGTAGTATTGTGTATCGTGAGCCTGAAACAATGGCTCACTGGTCGTTCTTTGCAAAGGGGCTGATGTTGGTCCCACAAAAATGGGAATATTGGGTGTTGGGAGAGGTTGATGGGGTGGTGGAGCTTGGGAATCATGAGGGCTTCTTTCTTGATGATAAAGGGGATTTGGGCGGCTTGTGGAAGGGCCGGAGTGAGGGTATTCTGGCATGTGTCCCAGTGTTTCAGGGCTCTTTTGTGTTTTGGCTATGGCTAGCTGCATTGCATTCATCTCTAGTCCCATCCTTTCAATCTTTTCCATCGCTTCTTTTAACAACTGGCTCATCGGCCTCTCTTCCTCATTACTATTCTCTGAAGTAGTCATGCTTGTTGCTATCGGTCCTTTGGATCTGGTTTGATAGGAGTGTGTTGCCAGAGTTCTTTAACAACTAACTTGTCTGGATCAGACAACAACAAACTTTGTTAGCGTTAGAGTTTAACAGATTTGATCATAACACGTAGAGGATGCAATGCACCTAGGCAGTTAACCGTTTCTACATGCTTTGCTTCAAACAACATGCGTCATCCCGGTTTGCTCATTCGTCCCTCTTTTAAAGTATTTTGGGAAACCCTGTGTTTTATTTTATTATGTATTTTCTTTTCTCTCTTTATTAAAAGTGGTCGAATCTTATGGGGATTGCCTACGTATCACGTCCCCGCGTGAATCAGACCAGGCGTAGTTCTGCCTTAAAGTAAAGAAATACAAAATTCTTGTGAAATCATTAAATTCATTCTCAAAATTTTGCTATTACAAATTACTTCAAACAAGGAATAGCAACAATACAGACTCCACGGTTCTTTGACCCTATTTTATTGAAGGAAAAAATAGAAAACAACATATGGGAAAACATCAAAGCCTAAATAAACAAGACTCGACCAAAGGTTAATTTTCCAACTTAGGGACCCGCGAGGCATCATTCGGCCTTTTCACGGGTCTAGGTGCGAGATCCCTTTCGAGCTGCTCCAACTCGTGCATGGTCTGTTTGACATAACCCATCACTGCTGAGAGAACGGTAATGCAGGTCATGTTCTCACACCGCCGACACCGTCTGATGATGGCATGGGCAATGGCCCTGATCTTATCTCTGGTTTGTTTCTTCTCTATGAGTAGGTGTCTTATCTGATCTCTGCACGTCTTGAATACCTGTGAGTCCTGTATATGCTGATTCCTCAGCTGCCGCACTTCTGTCTTCATTTGGGCCAACAAGTCGTAACAGTATCTACTCTCCAATTGGAAATCCCTGGCCTGCTTAACTGCTTTAAACTCAAGTGTAGCCATCTCTCTCTTTATTTTGGCAACAGTCTTCTCGTGGTCACGTTTCAATTGGTTCAAGCATCGGCAATGCTTATCTACTCTTGTTCCCCACTGTGCCTTGAACTCTGCCATGACCTTTTCGGATTCTTCTAACCCGTCTCGCCATTCCGTGATCCTCTTTTCAAACCCTTTATCAACCGCTGGTCTGATCGACTTCTGGGCTGCTCATCAAGAGACAATCTCAATTTTTGGATTTGGGCCTTAAGTTCTTCATTCTCTTGGATCAATCTATTCTTTTCGCTTCGATCCGCCACGATTTGTACGCTGTTATCGAATTTCAGACTGTCCATTTGTAGCTTCAAATCAGCAATCTCTGCCCGATAACCCTTCTCTTTTGCTAACCAGTTCCATTGCCCTTGGGATGATTCTACGAAATCTTTGAGATGCGGTCTCTTAGCCGGTCTTTCGTAGGACAGGCTACCTCTAAACCAAGCGTGATATCCTGGGGCGACTTCCCCTTTTGCCGTATCAATCACACAAGTGTTTGCTGTCAGATGTTGGCATTCACTCCAGATTTGGCGAACTTCTTCTTCAGGGAAATGACCGTTCGGACTGATTTCAATCACTTGGGTACTCAAATCTTCATCTTTCGGTACCACTTGGTACCTCCCAAGTTGCCTCAAAACCCGATACGGTGCATAGGGTTGGATACTTTTCAGTCCCATCAACAGAAAGTGAGGCCGGGTTGCCGGCATGTATATGATTTCCTCGATAGGTGACCATCCGAGCGTCCATTGGATTTGGCTGGCAGTGAGAGTTCGGAGAAATGAGGTCCATGATGTGACTCCCTCAGGTAAATTGAGCCCTTTGATTCTCGTGTAGAATTCTCCAATACAAGTTTTCTCTGGCGAACCATAACCCAAAAGTGAGGAGCGATGGCATAAATGATCGGTCATCCACATTTGCAACAGTAGGTTACATCCTTCGAAAAAGTCGCCCCTGGCTCGACAAGCAGTGAGAGCCCGGAAAATGTCAGCCATAATCATAGGCGCCAGAGTACTTTTATCTTGGGTAAGCAAAGTATTGACGACCCCGGTTATCTTTAGATCAATGTTTCCATCTTTCCTAGGGAACACTATAAGACCCAGAAAGGCTGTCATAAAAGCCACTAGCCTGTGTTCGTCCCACTTTTGTCAGTTGCCTCTACTGCATAGTTTGAAATCCGGCTTATTGAACCCGCCCACGTGGCCGTATCTAGCATATATGAGGTGGAGACTGCAGAATCCTTTGGCAAGATCTGGATGGTGGAACGTTCGAGGTATTTTTAGGAAATCCAGAAACCGGTGTACCGTGACAGCTCTAGGTGCAATCAAGTATTTGAACCTAAAAGGGGCTTCATCACTTCCGATGTACCCTGCTATTTCTTCCAACGTCGGGGTGAGCTCGAAGTCTGAAAAATGGAACACGTTGTGTGCGGAATCCCAACAAGTGACCAATGATCTGATGATATCACCCCGAGGCTGAACGTTTAGTAGGTCCGGGAGACCTTTCAGACATTTCCTTACTTTGTCTTGCCCTTCTTTGCCTAAGTCGTTCCACCATAACCGCAACTCAAACGGGATCTTGGTCATTACTGAAAAAGGTTCGTTCTGTATCGTGCTCATCCTGCACATTTATTAGGGTGATTATGCCAAGTGAATAAAATAAAATAAAAACTTTATTTAGACATATATTTTTTAGACAATAAAACAAACTTTTTTGAAAATTAGGGGTCTAAAAACTTTTCAAGACTTTTTGGCAAGACAAATATTTTTGCAACAAATAAAGACATATATTTATATATATATATATATATGTGTATATATATATATATATATATTACTCGGATTTTCATAAAAATAATAAAAAACATTTTTTTTAAAAAAAATAAGACTCTTTTTCATCTTCATTTTTGTGACAAGACAAACTATATATTTTTGAAAAACAAAACAGAACAACGACCCCTTTTTTTCTTCTTTTTTTTTCTATTTTTCCTTTGCTTTTAATAAAACAAAACTAATAAGACGTTTTCTTTTTATTTTCTCAAAATTTTGGCAGAGTTTTGACAGTATTTTGGCATTGGCTTTTTTCAAAAATAAACAATTAGCTCCTTAACCGCTATTCCTTCTTCTTTTTTTTTTGTTTCCAATTTCACATTATTCAAACACCGGTCAGCATGCGGGCTCGAGACAAATAAATGCACGGAAAACAAATAGGATGCATTAGGATGGTCCTTTCATATCAGGTTGTTAGTCCTAGACGGACCCAACCCCTGTGTTGAGTCCCCTAAGTCAAATGCAACGTGATGCAAATAAGCGTTCCTACTAGGGATCCGACATGAAGTCACGTTATTCTATGTTCAAAAACCTGGGTCAGTGTTCTAGACAGTGTACCCGAGCGGACAACTCGAGTCGAGGAGGGGGCAACTTACCGGGAACCAAAAGGCCGTCCGGCTTCGTAACTTATCCGTCCTCTTTCTTATTTCGGGTATTGACACTAACAGAATAGGGAGTCTCGACCAGCGAGCTTCTCCCCGGAGGTAAGAAGAGAAGGGTTTCGGCACAGTTTATATACAGTCCAAATAATATCAAAGCGGTAAAAGCAGCATTTAGCACATTAGGCTCAAACATGTAAAAATCAGATAATAAATAAAGCCAAATAATAACAATTATTTTAAGCTCGAATTCTTAACCCTGAACTAGTGGTTCTGGGTAGTGTCCCCAGCAGAGTCGCCAGAGCTGTCACACCTCCTTTTTCCGCACCCGAGAGGGCGCAAGGGAGTTTTTTCCAATTAAAGGACAATCGAAACGGGATTGGTTTAATTATTTCAGAGTCGCCACTTGGGAGATTTAGGGTGTCCCAAGTCACCAATTTTAATCCCGAATCGAGGAAAAGAATGACTCTATATTACGGTCTGCGTACCAGAAATCCGGATAAGGAATTCTGTTAACCCGGGAGAAGGTGTTAGGCATTCCCGAGTTCCGTGGTTCTAGCACGGTCGCTCAACTGTTATATTCGGCTTAATTATCTGATTTTATACAAATATGAACTTGTGTGCAAATCTTATCTTTTAACCGCTTTCATAATTATTACTATTTTTACAAGGAATTGCAACGTCATGAAAACATACCTCGAATCACGTTACATCAATGTACACGTGATTGTTGACATATCTCGACTTGGTTGAGATTTGGATTCGGGTCACATAAATGTGCACCCGAGTTAAGGAAAATAAACTATTAAAGGCGCGCTTAAAGCAACTAGCGTATTGTTATTTTGGGGAAATCCATGAAATTCGCTAAACGGCATGTCCCGAATTCTAAGTATTTTTATACATATACATTTAGAGGGCCCCGCACTTTGTACATCTTTGTTTGTCAAGGCTCGTCTCATTCCTTATGAAAAGAATTTGCAACGTCGTGGAAATGCATCTCAGACTACGCCACAATCAATGTACCCGTGGTTAGAGACACATTTCGATTCCGTTGAGATTCGGATTTGGGTCACATAAATGTGCACCCGAGTTTAAGGAGATAACATTATTAAGTACGCGCTTAAAGAGACTATCGCGTTATTATTCTGGGAGGGCCGTGAGATTTGCTAAACGACCCGTCCTGGAAACTGAATGCTTCGATAATATACATTTAACGAGGGCCCCGCAACTTGTGCAATTTTATTTATTTTTGTCGAGGCTCATCTCGTTCTTATTTTTAAAAGGATATCCTATAGCAACTACGTTCCTTGTCTTGTTTGTCTCTACTAATTAAAAACAGTAGATAGTCCTAATTAATTACGTGCTTGCAAGTTATCTATAACAGCATTCGGAAATGCTTAAAAATCAGAAACGAGGTTGCGTGCACAGTCAGCCGAACAAATAATCACAGGCTCAAATCCATCCCATGCGTGATGGGCCAGACCTGGGCCATGGTTTGTTCGATGCGGGCCTGCTTGGTCCGTTTCGACCTGGGCTCGACCTTCGCAAGGTTGAGATTGCAAGCTATGTGTTCTTTGTCTTAAAACATGGTTTACCAGTTATATGAAACAGTTTATCGGAAAGGAAAGAACTTAACTAGTAGAGTACGATTTTCATGCTTGGCATACATTACAGAATTATACTACACCATTAAACTAAATCTAAGATACAACCTATTGCATTGGGCATGCTTCTATCTACCAGCCTGCATATACAATTGGATGTCAAATTACCCTACATATACAGTTGCTATGTGTTAAAGCTAACCCAGTATCCGAACAAAATACAAGCTATCATACATCCCGGATCATTCAGTGTACAGGCTATACATAAATAAATGATCTTCAACCCTTTTCTTTGTATTCATACTCAACTTCAGATTACATTGACAGTATTAGTTGTGTACCTGGTATAGAAGAACAAAAGAAGAAAGGAATGATCAGCTGGGCGGTATGCAGTAAGCACAGCAACAGCAGATATACAGCAACAACACAGCGACAAACCAACAATCACAAGTGTTTTCCACAGTCCACAGACAACCGGCAACAATTTCCAGAACAAAGAAAACCAGCAGATGGTCGAGCACTAAACAAGTAATCCCAGAAAGAGGAATGAAACAAACAGAAGTAACAGAGTGTTCTATGCAGCAACACCAGCAGTCCAACAATCACAAACAGCTCAATCAGTGCAAACAACAGAACTTGGCCGAGACAACTTGACCAAATACAAACTCTTATGTAGCTTTCAGACAGTGTTTGGTTACAGTGTTTACTAGAAATTTCCTTATGTTTTCAGTTTTTCTTTAAACTCACGAGACCTCTCTTAAGACTCAAATTTCCAGCTCATTTTAAGTTCTGAAATGGCCTATTTATAAGCCAAACGACCCAGTGCAGCTAAGCTGCCTGCATCCTCCCACTTGCAGACTGCCCATACTCTTTAAACCCATGCTTAAGCATCTTTTGATGCCAGCCATTTTGTTCCCCACGCCTGGCTTTTTCTTTAATCAAGAGTTATGGGTTCATTTAAGTATTCATTTTAAACCCCAAACTCTTGTGTCTTGTTCTCCATTGGTATTAGTTTAATCCCAAATTAGTACCCTACTTGTCAGCTCATTTAAACTAAGCCTTTTTGTTCTTTTCAAACCCCAGACTACCCTTGTTAAGCCTTGCTTATTACTGCCCTGCCCATTGCAGCATCAGGGCATTCTAAACTCATGAAAGTTCAAATTCAGGACTGCCCTGGACTGAACCTTTTCAGTCATTTTTGCAATGCAAACAAACTCATTTCAGACGATGCCGGGCATTCAGTCAGTGACAAGGTTCAATTAGTCACGTGAAACTATTAGCTCATTTGATCCATTAGTTATAGAAAACTAATCGACGAGGTTTATCGAGTCAACTATACTAAATACAACAGGTAATAATCAATCGTTCACATAAACAATACGTACAGGGACCCAAAAGGCATCAGACAACTTTTGTTCAATTATTGGGAACCTATATGAATTATTTATGCGACGACTATCCTAATCGAACATGTTTATCATAGGATACATTCAAATCACACATAGAAAACAATTGACCAAATAAAAGGTCTTTGACAGAGATGGAAGAAATCAGAAAAAATAACAAAAAGAACAAACAAACTCAACGAAACATGCTGACAACTTAATTAGAACTAAACAAAGGGAAAGGAAAACTTACCGAAAAATGTTTAAACCAAACTGACCCAAATCTGACTCAACTTTGACCATTTGAGGCCGAACAAATTTTAACCAGGGTGTTCTAACACCTTGGTTAAGGTCCATTAAACCTCAAACCCTTGTTAAGGCCGGCTGGATTCCAAGGCTATCCGTGTTCTAGGTTTTGGATTTTCAGATCTGGTTTTTTAGGAGTTGTGGGTAGATTCGGTCCAAACCAAGTCTGGTTTGGTCACGAGGAGGGTCCGGGGAGTGTCTGGTATGCAGATGGGGTGGTTTGGTATAGATCGAGTTTCGTCTCGAATCTTCAAATCCAGATTCGAGACGATGGAAGGTGATTCGAGGTACAGGGTTAGTAGATTCGTGTTCAGGGTGGTTGGATGTTTCAGGGGTGTGAAGGGGGTGGTCACCGGCGTTCATGCCGCCGGGTTCTGGTGAAAGGGAAACTAGGGCGGCGTTAGGGTTTGGGGGTTTCAGGGCTTGGGGAAGGAGATGACTGAAGGGGGGTTCGGATAGGGGGCGTGGGGTGAAGGGCCAAGTTTATATACGGAAGGGGAAGAGAGATTGGAGCCGTTAGATCAAGTGATCTGAACGGCTTAGATCTATTGGTGGGTAACAGGACGGGGTCGTTTGGTATGGGAACGGGGTCATTTTGGTTTAGGTGAGGGGTTGGGTTGAACCGGCTAAATAGGTCGGGTCATGAGGGAGGCCAGGGACCGTTGGATCAATAGGGTTGGACGGCTCAGATCAACTTGCCTGAAACGGCGTCGTTGAGGTGAGTTGAACAGCCTGATCTGGACCGTTCGTTTGAATCAGATCAACGGCTTCAATAGGGACGCCGATACGGCGTCGTTTGAGTCCGTACTTGGGCAGGCTCGTCTTGGACTGGATCAGTGCTTTGGTTTTGGGCCTCGTTTTGGGGCCCAATCAGATTTTCCTTTCCTTTTTAATTTCAACAAATTAACCAAAAATTCCTAAAAACAATGCAAATAATTAAAATAAACTTATACACATATTGTGTAACACCTACAACAATAAACACACATATTAGAATTTTAAAAATGGTTAAATCACAGCCTAGAGTAAAAGCTGCATATTTTTTGTGAATTTTCTCTTAAAATCGGACTACGGCCTGATTACCCACGGCGTCAGTACGAATAAAGTACTGAGTATGTAAGGCAAGGAACCATAAATACGATCAGTAATGTAAGCAAGGATAGAGAATATACAACCTGTAACATCTTAGTACCTCTGAGGGCTACTTACATGAAATGCATGATACATATGTATAAATACATAAACCTTTAAAGCATTCGCCTCTGTGGGCATCATCATCATCATATCGTACCCGGCCATAATAGGCTCGGTAGAATCGTACCCGGCCACGTGGAGCTCGGTAAAACCCAACTGATCAGTGGTTGCACAATAGGTGCCGTACCCGGCCAACTATAGCGTGGCTCGGTAGAGTAAAATAGATACATATATATAATGCATGCTCGACTCATGGAATCACATTCTAAACCTTTCGGAGTGACGTAAGGTCGGTATCCTCTGTACACGTTATTAGGACTAACTCTTCACTATGAACCTTATAAGAATCAGGAAGTACCAACAACATTGATAACATAAGAATAAGAGAAGCAACATTAACATCAATCATTCCATAAGAGGGAAAACAATGTAAGTACTGCTAGCTTCTAAGAGTAGAGTATCTTTGGAAGCTCGTTCATTACATTATGTACAATCGGAGTCGTGCAAAAGAAGAAAAGGGATAGCCTCACATACCTTGTATATACTGCCCCAATCTCAAGCTATGCAATTGTCAAAACTCCTTAGTCTACAATAAGAGAAACGATACTATCGTTATCATTTAAGCGTCATAACTATTATGTATCGACCACAACCTATTTTACGATGAAACGGACAGCACCTCCCCTATATATATGACTTAGTACCATTCAAAACAATCACCAAACATCCCAAACAACATTAATAATAAACATATTGAGCCTCCCAAAATAGTCCACGCACAGCCTAATCACTCCATACATACGACGACCACCGTAGTCGTGTCAAACGACCTGGAAATGTTACGAATAACTATCATCCCAAAACCCTACATATATGTGATTTTTCTCCACACCATTACTCCTCCAAAACTCCACAAAACAGTTGTAAAATACGCAGCCCAACAGCAACGCAAAACAGTCCACAAAACAATAACATTACTACCAAGCCTTTTGATATATATTTCACAAGTTCTAGCTTCAATGGCTTAGCCACAACTTGGATAATCTTAAATATATATAGAGTAAGAGGTTCCTTACCTTTATACAGAAATAACAACTCCAATTTGACCTTAAATTTTCATGAAATATCCCTCCAATGCTGCCACAACAACAAAAAAGCGAAACTAGCGATCAATTAGTGTTTTTCGGCACTAGAATCACTTTAGAAGGCTTGAAATCACCTAGGATTGATATTAAGAACATGAGAGAGTATTTACAGAACATAAACCCTTTAAAACAACCTCCCACACAAGCTGGAACAACACAAAAATGAGCAACAACAAGAAGAACAAGAGACTTACTAGCACCACGGAATTCCCGACACTTGATTTGTGTTGTTTGCACTTTTTTTGGGTCTTGAATCTTGAGAGAACCTTGAAAGGATGTTCCTAGGGTTCTAAGGTCTGAAAATAGTGAAAAGAAATAACTTAAAATGGGTTGGAGGCATCCTATATAGGTCCAAATATCTTAAACCGCCTTAGTGGGACCCATAGAGAGGTTTGGCGCAGTCTCGTGAAAACGCGAATATCTCTCTACTCCGAGATCGTATCGATGAACGGTTTAATGCGTTAGAAAATAGACTCATTGATATTTAATTTGGTTGGTATATCACCCCGTAATTCCTTGTAAATTAGGATAAAAGATTAGAAACATTTGACCTAATGTTTAAGTAAAATTATGAACCTAAGTTGCGACAACTTTTGTCGACTTTTGTTTCATAACTCGTTTGACTTCAAGACTTATGATACGGATATTATATGATTCAAACACCTTAATACATGACCTTGAGTGTATTAAGAACCTCTAGGTTTACCTGAAAATACGAGTTACAACATCCTTGATTCGTTTAACTTCTAATACTTGTTAATCACCCTTGTATCACTAAAGACCAATAGGATTAACTTCTTATCATCTCAAAGACAATTCCTTCTTGGATTTATGTTAACTAATATATGGCATGAACTAACACATGTGGATATGGGTTGTAACAATTTGTTTGGGTCCGCCTACCACATTTACCAATAGAGTTCTACGATAGTCTAGTTCTACAAAAGATTGGTAACAAGATCGAAAAGCTTCTCAAGATTTATGCATGCACCTTTGCGACTGTAAGAGGAAGATATTCCCAACTCTATCTAGAAATTCAGATGGAATCTCTCGTAAAATCCTACATATACATTGACAATCACAAGCAAGTAATTCAATACGAAGGGGAAAACTTCCTTTGTAAGAACTGTGGCAGACTTGGCCATGCTACCACCAACTGTCCCTACACAAAAACTAACACCAAACCTTTGGACTCTTCAGAGCATTTAAACATGCAAGAAGATCAACCCTCACCAAAATCAACTTCCACAGTAGAAGATTGGCGAACAGTCTCTTTTTCAAATAAGCGATACCCCCCGACACAAGGAAATTCCTAATCATGAAGACAAAGGTATTAATGTCAAGATCTTTAATGATAACACTGGTAAGTTCTTAAACACCCAAAAACTAAAGTATATTAGTAAAGATAACTCTGATAAATTTGGCACTAATAAGAAACGCTTCCACTCCCCGTACAAGACCCCACACACAATCTTCTTGAAAACTTGAACAAATTTGCAAAACTAAAAATTCAACCCACAGGTTATGACAAAACCACCACAAGCATAAGAACAGACTCATTTACTGCCCAATGCATGACTGCTGACTTGGGGTCCAATACTCAACCCATTAGCCACGTGCCAACCTACCACTCCCCATCATTACCTTTCTCTATACACTCCACCCCTAATAACAAGTAACACCTAAATCATTCCCAACCTATTAATCCTACTACTAATCTCCCAATTAAGCATCAACCCATTCTAGAAGGAAACGCCAATATTCTGGTTCGCGCTCAAACTGTGGACAGAAATCCATTACTCCTATTAAATCTCCCCATTTGTCCACCATCACTGCATGCAAAGCCAAGTGGCTGATGAAAAAACTCACAAACCTCTCGAAAATCAACCAGAAGATCTTAGTAAATACCACACGCTACCTCAAACAATCTGCATGCAAATAAATGTTATAAGTATTGATTTGCCTATGTCTATCACTCTCACTCCTTCCAAAATAACTCCACTATAAATCCAAATAGGAAGAATTCCAAGAATTCCTCTATCCCTAAGGAGACGTCTCAAACTTATTCAAGTCTTGAACCATCAAGTGGACAACCTTCATCTCCCACTGCCCAAACCCCCTCACTACTGCACATAACATCCCTTACACCAAACCACCAACCTCAATCTCTCATAGGCCATGCAATATCCTTCAACATAATGATCAATGGCCAAGAAACTGTGCTAATCATACAAAATCCCCAGTATCTAGCACAACTAGTATCGAAGGCGATGCATCTTACCATGAGCAACTATGTAAATCAAAGGTGGATCAACCAAATCCTGCAACCTCTAGCTTCAAACCTCAATACCAACCTAGTCCAAGAAATGCATGTACATTGGAACCTCCCCCCTCACTTCCACAATCACGTAGTACCATTACCACTACCCAACCTACCATTCTTCCTACAAGAGGAGCAATCCACTCTCAATCCCATCTTCATTCCATGGAAATCCAATCTCATCAAAATCTGACACCTCCACAGGAGAATGTACCAGATCCCATGGAGGAGAATGCGCCACCCAACGAAATTCTTCAAGTACCAAATCAAGAGGTCGAGGCAGGGGAAGTAGAACCACTTCACAACGAATTAACAGTGGAATTTGCAAGTCTAGGAGAAGTAAAAGTCTTACTGTTCAGGGAAATGCAGGACAAGAAAATCATCTTCAGTTGTCCAATGGCACTGTATAAGTGCTCCCTGGATATCAGGCCTCCCCAAGACCTCATAATAGGGAAACATGCTATAACGACCCGACTGGTCATTTTGAGCCCTAGCATGTCGTTCAACAGTTTGAGGTTATGAGCAACTTCACATCAGGTACTATGACTTGTGCGCATGGTCGGAATTGAATTTCGGGAAGTTCGGAGTTGATTTGCAAAGAGAATTCCCATTTTAGAAGCTTTTAGTTGAAAGAATTGACTAAGATTGATTTTTTTAGTAAACGACCTTAGAATAGAGATTCTAAGGTTCCAGAAGGTTCGTATGATGATTTCAGACTTGGGCGTATGTCCGGATCGGGTTTTGGAAGACCAGAAATGTTTCGACACCTATTGTGGAAGTTAGCATTTTTGGAAGAATTTCATAAGTTTGGGTTGTAGTGTATTTCAGTGTTATCAATGTCCGTTTGGGATTTCGAGTCTGGGAATAGCTCATATGGTGATTCTGGTGTTGGGAACGCGATCGAAAGTGAATTCAGAGGCCCATGGGTTAGTTTGGAGTCATTTGGCTAAAGTGGGAAACTTAAAGGTTTTTGAGAAGTTTGATCGGAAGTGGACTTTTTGATATCGGGGTCGGATTTCGATTTCAGAAGTTGAAGTAGTTCCGGAATGTCGAATATAACTTGGGTGCAAATTTTGGGATCAATCGGATCTGATTTGATAGGCTTCGGCATCGAATGAAGAAGTTAGAAGTTCTAAAGTTTATCAAGTTTGAAATGGGGTGTGATTTGTGATTCCAGCATTATTTGGTGTGCTTTGAGGCCTTGAGCAAGTTCGTAAGGTGTTATGATACTGGTTGGTGTGATTAGACGGGGTCCTAGGGGCCCCGGGTGGATTCCGGGTGGTTAATGGATCGAACTTTGAATTTGAAGAAAAACTAAGGCAGTTGATATCTGGTGTAACCGCACCTGCGAGGTTGTGGCCGCAGGTGCGGAGTCACAGAAGCGGCTTGGGAGTCGTAGGATCAGAATTGGCAGCCAAAGGAAGGACCGCAGATGCGGGGTATTGGCCGCATCTGTGCAAGCGCAGAAGCGAGGGAGCTAACCGCAGAAGCGGAAGAAGATCGCAGAAGCGGTAGTGGGGGCCGCACCTGCGGGATCGCAGAAGCGGTCAAGTGACCGCAGGTGCGGAAATGCTAGAGGCAGTGAGTTCTTTAAAAATCGGGATTTGGCCCATTATCCTTCATTTTTCTTCTTGGTTGGGCGATTTTGGAGCCTTTGAAGAGGGGGATTTCATCATCAAGCATGAGGTAAGTTACTTCCACCCCTTGTGAGTTAAATACATGGTATTATTATGGATTAAAGTATGGAAATTGGTAGAAACTTGGGGTTTTGGTGGAAAGACCTAGAATTTATATTTTTGGATTTTGACCATGATTTTGGGTATGAAATTGAGAGTAAATTGTATATTTGAGTTCGTGAGGTTATGGGTAAAATTTATCTTCGTAAATTTTCAGAATCCGGGCAAGTGAGCCCGGTGGCGATTTTGTCAACTTTTCTAGCGGAGTTGGGATTTTATATAAATTGAATTGTTATAATTATTATGGTGCATTTTCATTGGTTTGCCCATTATTTGGCTAGTTTAGGAGCGTTGGGGCATCGATTTGAATAGTCGGAAGGGCTTGGAAGCCGATTATTGAACTTCGGAGCGAGGTGAGTCTCTTTTCTAACCTTGTAAGAGGGAATTGTCCCCATAGGTGAAATAATTGGTTATGTGCTTCTATTTGTGGGGGCTACGTACGTACTAGGTGACGAGAGTCCGTGCGTAGCTACTATTATGTTTAAGTCCGGGTAGTCTAGGACCCAAAAGCATGCTATACTTGGAATATTTGTAATCTTATTGACATCTTGAATTGCTTAAAGCATATCGAATTAGTAAATGAATTTCCAAAAAAGATTAAATTTCACTTTCTTTATCATTAAAAGAGAATTGGCTTTTCCTTGGATAAATGTTCCCTGATAAATTCCTAGTTGGCTGTTTGAATGTATGTATCTATGTGTGTCTGCGTCGCATGTATGATACGTGAGCGGGGTGCTTGTTTATTTATGTTGACTGCGTTGCATGTATGATTCGTGAGCGGGGTAATAGATGCATCTATGGTTCGCGTCATTCGTCCCTCTGGCAGTGTACAGTTTAAATATTGTTGGATCGGGCCGTACGTTCTCGACATGTTTTGCACATTCTTGTAATGCTTGCTTGAGATTTATAGATGATATTTGTTCTCCCTGGCTTGAGATAAATGTATAAATGATGAAAAATGAATTTGGGAATTCCTATTAATGAAAGAATTGCTTACTTGCTTCATGCTATTGAGTTACAACCATCTTTATGAAAATTCACGATTTACTATATTAATGGTATATTATTATTGGACCACTAGTAACTGTCGAAGTCGACCTCTCGTCTCTACTTCTTCGAGATTAGACGGGATACTTACTAGGTACACGTTATTTTCGTACTAATCCTACACTTGTTGTGCATTTTTATTACATAGGTTCATGTGTAGCTAGCGACTTTGTGGAGTAGCGGCATGGTAGATATGGGAACTTAGGTGAGCTGCATCTTATGAGACGATCCGCATCCAACAGAATCTCCCTCAGAGTATTGTACTGTATCATCCCATTCCTGTCCAATTGTATTTCGGACACCTATTGTACTTTATTTCATTCCCTAGTCAATGCTCGTGGACTTGTGACACCGGGTTCTGGGATGATTATGGGATATTTGTATTAATTCCAAACATTTTTATTTAATTTGAAACGATTATCTTTTACTAGTACAATTGAAGAAAAAGTCATAGTTTTCAACATTATTAAAACAAGGCCTAAATTAAATATTTATGATTGGCTTGCCTGACAACGGTGTTCGGCGCCATCACGATCCTTAGTAGATTTTGGATCATGACACATGCAGCAATTCTAGTGTCATGTCTCAGGCAAACCTCACCTCTCTCACCGGAGGAGGGGAGGAGCATTAACAACCCTCAAATTCCACTAATGAATAAGCCTACAATAATCTTTTTGTGGAATGTATGAGGAGCCAACAATGATACCTTTCGTAGACATTTTCGAGACTTGATAAATACTCACAGACCATGTGTTGTTACCCTACTTGAAACAAGAATGACCTCCCATTCTACTTTTCTAAATGATCACGACTTCACCAACATGATTGAGATTCCTGCGGAGGGATAAGCATGAGGGATGGTAATTTTTTGGAATATCAACACTGTTAACGTCCACAATTTCACTAGAAGAGACCAAGCCATTCATGCAATGATTGAGGTAATCTATACTCGTAAAACTTGGATATTTAGTTCAATTTACGCCAGTACTTGCACTGTTAATAGGAATATTTTTTGGGTAAACATAAAAAATATTTTTACTAATTATAAAGGGCCTTGAATGGTGGGAGGTGATTTCAATGATGTCCTTATGGAACAAGATAAGTTTGGTGGTAGACCAGTTAACCCTAAACATTTATCTCTCCTTTGGAAACATATTAGTGATTGTAATCTCATTGATATAGAGTTGAAAGGTTGTAAATTTACCTGGTCTAATCACAAAAAAAAGTCTAAGGGGCTGATCATGGAATGCTTAGATCGAGTGTTCGTTAATGGAAATTAGCTTGACATCTTTCCTAATGCGTTTGTTACCCACTTACCAAAAACGTACTCCGACCATAATTCCCTTACTTACCCTTTTTAATAACACTAATTTAGGTCCCAAACCTTTCCGACTAGAATCATTTTGGTGCAACCATCCTGATTTTGTAAATGTTGTCGATTCTAGTTGGAACAATAACAATATCGTCACTGCCACGAGCAAATTCCAAGAAAAGGTTATTAATTGGAAAAATACTACCTTTGGGGATATTTTTAAAAAAAAGAAAAAAGAAAGATCCTAGATAGACTTAGTGGCCTTCAAGCTTCTAAAAATTATCATACTAGCACCTTTCTTAAAAATCTCGAGGATGACCTCCAAAAGGATTATAATGGTATACTAAAAATAGAAGAAGACTACTGAAAAATCAGATCTAGAATTGCTTGGATTAACGATGGAGATGCCAACACAAAATTTTTCAATATAAGTGCCTCTAATCGTAAATGGAAAAATCAATTTTTTTTCTTTAAAGATGACAATGGTAATTGCTACGACAATCATGAAGCCATCATTGATCATACCACTAACTTTTTTAATAATCTCTTCACAACCTCTATGACATCCACAAATTGGAAGCTCATCAAGAATAATCCTACAAGCTTCTCTACTCTCAATCTCTCATCACTAGACAAATCCTTGTCTAATGTAGAAATCACAAATGCCTCTATTCTTTCAAGCCATTAAAGGCCCCTAGCCCAGATGGTTTGCACCCTCTCTTTTCCCAAAAAAATTGGCATATAATAGGTCCCTCAGTAATCTCTTATTGCCATAAGGTTTTTAAGGATCGCTCTATTCCCGCTTCCTTAAACAATACCTATATCTGCCTTATCCCTAGAATCCCCAATGCTTTTAACCTTAAGAACTTCATACCAATAGGTCTTTGTAACACCATTTACAAAATAATCACCAAAATAATTGTCAATAGAATAAAACCTTTCCTAGGAACCATTATTAGCCCTTATCAAGCTAGTTTTATGAAAAATTATAGAGCCAGTGACAATGTTATTATCATTAAGGAACATATAAATTCTATAAACAAGAAAAAAGGCAAAACTAGCAATATGATTATTAAAATCGACTTAGAAAAAGCCTTTGACAGAATTGAATGGTCTTTTATATATCAAACACTTCATCACCTCAAATTTTCTTTAAAAAACACTAGGTTAATCATGTCATGCATCACCACTAGCCAAATATCAATTCTCGTAAATGGACACAAAACAAACTATTTTAGCCCTAATAGGGGTATTCGTCAAGGGGATCCCATCTCCCCTATATTTTCATCCTTTTCATGGAGATGTTATCCCATTATATAAACCACTTAGTAGATATTAACCTCTAGGAACCCATAAAAGTAAACCACAAAGGTCCTCATTTTTCTTATCTTTTTTCCGCGGATGACTTAACTTTAATGGGCAAGGTTACAAATAAAAACTACATCAATATCCTTAATTGTATTAGTAACTTCTGTAATTTATCAAGCCAAAAAATTAACAAATTGAAATCTAGAATTTTTTCTCCTCTAACTGCTCCAAAAATGACATGGCTCATGCTTCAAATCAACTAGCCATCAAAGGCATTGCTAACTTTGGGAAATATTTGGGGTTTCCCATTCATAATTAATGTCCCAAACCAAAAGACTTTTACTATATTTTAGATAATTTGTGTTACAAGCTCTCCAACTGGAAAACAAACTTCCTAAACATTGCTGGACGTACCACGCTTGCTATATCTACCCTAGCCAACATCCCTAATTACATAATGCAATTTACATCTTTACCTAATAAGATTATTCAATCTATTGATAGAATTATTAAAAATTTCATTTGGGGAACTACGGATAGTAAGAAAAAGTTGCATCTTCTCAATTGGGATACTGTCACTAGGGATAGATCAAACGGGGGGCTAGGAATTAGGAAAGCCCGTTTAAAAAATAAAACTCTATTAGCAACCCTTGCTTGGAGATTATTAAACTACCCACAATCTCCCTGGGCAAACCTTCTTATAGCTAAGTACATTAATAACTCTCTAATGAGTAACTCTTTTATTTGGAAAAGTCTTAAAATTTGTTGGGATATTTGCTCAAAGGGAACGGTTTGGACAATTGGTCACAATTCCAGCCTTGATATCTGGAACACTAAGTGGATTCCTAACTGTCAACCACTTTGTCAACTTCTAATAGGGCCTTTAAATAAGACTGACCTTCTCATCACGCCAAAGGATCTCCGTAACAAGAACAACTAGACCTTTGATCAAATTTTCTTTGAAATACCCTCAACAATAGATGAAAAAATCAAGTCCATTATCTTTCCTTCCAGTAACTTCATAGATTGGAGTTATTGGGAAGAAACAACTAATGGTCTCTTCACCATAAAATCTTGCTATAATCTCATCAATGAGTTTCTTAATAATCTTCAAATAGAAATTTTTTTTGATTGGATCTGGTCCCTCAATTTTTCCAATAAAATTAAAATTTTCTTATGGCTTTGTTACCATGAGAGAATTCCTTATAAGAAGATTTACAATCCATTAGAATCAATATAGACCCAATTTGTACTTGCTACAACAAGAAAGAGGAGGATATCCAACACATTTTTCTTCATTGTAATCTGGCTAAAAATTATTGGCACTCACTCTTTAATCAATCACTTCCTTTACCCGTTCATTTCCTGAATGACCACACTTATCTTCCTTAAAAATTTAAACCCTCCTATTACTACTTTACCTAGCACAATTAATTGGGTAGAGCTCTTTCCTTTCATCATATGGAACTTTTGGCTAAAGGGGGCAACAACGACAAACAAGAAAAAAAAACTAAGATAACTTTTTTACTCGGCGCCATCACTGCCGTCTCCAGGAAATTCCCCCTCAGCATCAACATCCTCGCCGACCTCCGGTGTCGCAGGATCATAACCACAGTTAACACAAGCCTCACGTGCCTTCGCCCGAGCTCCCTCATAGGCGGCCTCAGAAACAATGCCTGCTTCCCATAAACTCTTATAAATGTCTCGCTGGGCTTCGGCATGGACCCAGAGCTCATGCAGATGACGAGGAACAGCGGCGGAGGTAGATTCGACTTGGGCCAACAGCTATGCCTTTTTGGCCTCAAGAACAGCGACCAGATCCCCTAAGGCCGAATCTTCCCAGTCAATGTCGCCAATGCGCTCTTCGAGCCTCGCCTCCCTGAGCGTAGCCGTCGCCTTCTCTGACTCCTACTTGGATTGAAGGACGCAGATAGTGTCCTCCAACGCCGCAGCCCTTGCTGAAGCCGATGCCCAAGCACTTTCGACACTCTCCAACTCGGAGACCTTCCTCTCCAGCTCAACTAATTTCCCCATCCACTCGGCACTCAAAGCCTCGACTCTGATGGCGTCCTGATCCAACTCGGACTACAGTGACTACACCTTCGCCTGAAGATGCTCACACTCTGCAGCGATCCCCTTTCCCAACTCAAGTTCTTCGTCCTTTACACGAAGTTGCTCCTCAAGCTCGCTATTCCTGCGAATAGCCTGCATCAACTCCTGATCCCTCTTCTTCAGTTCCTCGCGAAGAGATCGATTGTCGGCGTTCTCCCTCAGTCGTTCATGCATCTCACGGCACTTGTTATGGTAGCGCCGGTACTTCTCCAATATTATCAAGAAAATTTTGGCCCGAGTATCAGCCCTGCGAGCACTTTCAATCTCCACCATGTACGTCTGAAAGACGAAAAGAGTTGGTAAAGGCCAAGATCGCCAAAGATCAAAGGAATGCAAAAAGAGGAAAAACTTACCCTCAGGTCTATAGCAGCCACTTCATGCATCAAATCGACGTCACAGACCTCCCAAAGAGCCTCAAACTCTGCAGCAGAGCATAAAAGGCTAAACTGCGATACCAAGTCTTACGTATCTCCCAGAAGGTTGATCTCCGACAGGATTTCAAGAATTCGGGTCAGGCCCCTCGCGTATACCACCGTACGAGTAAGGCCTTTCTCAAACATCATGACATCGTCAAGATCAATATCTGATTCAGATTCGTAGTCATCGACTATGACACCTTTTCCCCTTTCTGCGGCCTAGGAAGAAGCACGACCCGGTCTGAAAGATAAAGGCCCACCCAAGGTAACAACAGCGGCCTTGGGATCTCGACTCCCCGTCGTAGTAGTCTGTTGGTCAATCATAACAGTCGGAGTCTCTACCGTCAGGTTGGTTACGGTAATTGATTCTACCTCTGCAGACGGGTTGACATCGTCCCCCATCTTAGACTCTATCAAGGGAATGTCGCCCTCTGAACGTACCACGACCGAGGGAGCCATTTCAGACTCCATTCATCGTCTCTTTGACGGCCCTTCCCCGTCCTTAGCATGGGATGATTCCCTAGTCGAGCAAGTAGTAGGAGTTGGAGCCCCAAATTGTGGAACAGTTTCCATGCGCACGGCTCCGTCTGTAGATTCAACTTGAGCGGTCCTCGTCGTGGGTCGAGCAGCGATCCTTGTTACGGACCGAGCAGGAGATGTCCAGTAACAAAATGCAAGTGAAGGATCCCTCGCCCTCCGTACTCTCCCTAATAACGAAAATAGCCGTATAAGTAACAAAGTCAAGTTGCAAAGCGGAGAACAGAAACTACGGCAAGACTACTTACCAGTGAGGGCCTTACGTCCATATCTCTCATAGAAGGATGACCATTCGCGAACTCCCGCCGTATGAGGAAGAATGGTATTCACCCATTCACGGATATCGTCAACAGGCGCATCGGGTAGTCTCGTGGTTGCAAAATCAAAAACAATTTAATACTGCCCGAAGAAGTATGGTCGAATATCATTCCGACAAAAGAGAAACTTACGTGTGAAGTTCCATTTTTCGGGGAACCCTGTAAAATCCGCCATAAGGTGCTCATTTAGCACATAAAAATAGTTCTCGTAAAAATGACGATTGGCTCTATCGTCCATCTTCACCCCCAGACTTTTCGTCCCTCGATGGTCCATGTGGATCATCGTGCCTCGGATGAGTTGAGGGGCAAAAATATTGAGCATGTGCCTCAAAGTGATCTCCCGACCGGCAAGCTCCGCGAACTTGAGTAGCATGAGGAACAACTTATATAAATACGACGAAAGTTGAGCCGGACACACCTCGTAAAAACGACAAAAATCTACCACCAAGGGAGAGAGTGGAAGCGTATACCCGACAATAATAGGATATGCATAGAACGCACAATACCCTGGGCGGTCGAAATGTATAATATCGTATCCCGCCGCCGGCAGCATCTCGACGTGGTACGGAATCCCCCACCTGGCCTTCAGCTCCACAATCGCCGCTTCATTTATAACAGAGGAAATAGGTTCCGGTTCCTCTCTGGCAGGGCTGTTCAAATCGGTCCACGTCTTCCCTAGACGAGGCAATATTTCGGCCGCCGTTGGAATCTCTTTATCCTCTACTATTTCTACTCCTCCCGGAGTAAGAACATCAGTTTCCAACGCCGGGACTGTAGCAAGATTGTCATCACGGGAAGAAGCACCAGCCATTTATCCCAATTGAATAGAATGAAAGAACAAAGGAAGTAAGGGAGAAGACAGTGATGTCAATTTCCGGCAAACAAGAGAGAATCGAAAACCTGAATTATCGGGGAAGATGAAAATTCGCAAAATTCTTTTGATAAATCAGAAAAAGTGTGCCAATAAGAATGGTGTTTCCCCTATTTATAGGGACATAAATTGCTCAAGCGGGAAACCCGAGAATCGCCAATCAAAACTGATAGGACATGAAACGGTTCAATCCCCGAGAAAGGTGTGTCATAATGGCAGTAACTGCAAACGACGTTCCAGATCAACGCAACGTTTTGATTCCGAACGGACATGATGATCCAAAGGCATCGTAAGGCGTTGCGCCATCGCCTCGTTCAAAGCATGAACAGTCAAATTTTTCCTAACCTTCGAATCTACAGAGTCCGCCTGCCGAGCCCACCAAGGTATGACCTCGACAGACGGAGAGACTAACTGTATAGGTCAAAATCTGATCATAGTGGTCGACCAAGCTAGGACCTCACCCAGATGGCGAAATAACGAAAAGCATCATGACCAATCCCAATCAAATCATCGATAGTGTATAACAAGTAAAGGTGGTATTCGAATAACGTCGAAAAAAGTTGTCATACGAAAGCACATTGGTCAAAGAACACAGTGAGACTCCAAGAACTATATATAGAAGGGAATTCTCGGAAAAAAAGGGGGCGGGACTTTTCCTCCCTACTCCTTCTCCTACAGTCTCTTCTGATGAAGGACGTAAATTATTTCCTTTTTTCCTAATTAAAGATAAGATTGTAACATCAATAAGTCGAGGATGTTCCCATTTTCCAATCATGATCTCTCTACATACTTTTAGATCTGAAGTTGATTATGCTTGAATAAGATTTATCCTTCTTCTCATCATTAATTGATTTAATCATAAGGTTCAACATTTTTTGGTCAAATAGTACCATCGATATTAAGTATTTTAGTAGAATATTATTATTATTATTATCTCAAAACTAGTTACCTATAGTACTAATAATTCTAGTTAAACGAAGTGTGACATGTGTTAATTGTTTAATGGCCGGGGTGTATACATCCTGTGCGCGGGTAAATTTTTTCCTAATTTGATTGCCATGTTGATTCAGAAAGAGTGAGAAACTTCTTTTACCTTGTCGTGGTATATACAAATTAAGAATATACTAAAAATATTTTGTCTGTTATCGAAAATAGACAATACATATCTTGTAGAGTCGTCCCCCCAACGTTGCAGTAACGTGGCTTCCACAGTTATTTGACCATTCAATAGGTCTATTTCTGTCTTTTCATCTCTCACCTGCTTATAATCATAAAATTCTAGCAACTCTAGCAGCAGATATGCAAATGGATATATATATTTGTCAGTCGGTTCGTGTTCAGAAGAAGCTGCTATACCGTCTGAAATTCCAAAGTCGGCGAATGTAAAAGCTCGCCGGAAAAGCCACCGGAAAATTTTAAATCAAATTTTCTGTGTTCAATTTTGTCCAAGATATGCAAGATATACATTCAATTGGAGGTGGCGGAGGGCGGTTTTACGGCGGTGGCGGTGACAGACGACTACGGCTTAACCAACCCCAAGCCATAAAGTGTCCTCGTTGTGATTCTCTCAATACAAAATTCTGCTACTACAACAATTATAATCTCTCTCAGCCGCGCCACTTCTGTCAGAGTTGCCGGAGGTACTGGACTAAAGGCGGCATCCTCCGTAACGTCCCCGTTGGCGGTGGTTGCCGCAAAAGCAGACGGTCCAAGCCCAAGCCGTCGGCTGTTTCTACTACTGATGATACTTCTCAGGAAAATAAGTCCAACTCCAACTCCAATTCCAATTCCGGCAGTGAAAGTTCTAGTCTTACTGCTATTACGTCCACAGCTGCTGCTGCAGCGAATACATCTGTTGCTATGACTCCGGAATTTGTGTTAGGCAATTCATCTAATCCGACTCTGCCCGACGTTCAGGACTCAAGGTTTTTAGTAACTGAAACTACGAAGGGAGATTTTATTCAGCAAGTAGTGGGACGACATACAACAGAAGAGCAAATATTTCATGATATTGGGGATTACCCAATCAATGTGAACAACATTTCAATGTACCAAAACTCAAATGCGGGTTTCTTTGATCGGACTGCTCACGTTGAGTTATCAGGGAGAAGGGCAAACGACGGTGGACTGGCTCCGGTGGATTGGCAGACCGGAGGACTGTTTGGTATGGTGGAGAACAGTGATCTTCAGTACTCTTACTGGTATCAAAGACAATGGGGTGAAAATGATCACTATTTTTAATTACCTCCCTTGATCTCTGCTCTTGTTTAACTCTTGAAATTATTGTCGAAGGTATAATACTTAAAGAAGTAAAGGTGAAAAATTGCAAAAAAGAAGCAAAACTAAAATTCCAGAAAGAAAAGAAACAGAGGGATATATATGCTTAATTACTGATAGCTGTTTTATTATGTATATTATCACTTAGTTTAATATGCACCTGACCTATCCATGCATGCTTGGGTTTTTCTTTCTTGCAACTTTCCCGCTGATGTATATTAGGTTTCGTGACTTGGTGTAAGATATGTGTGCATTCTAATTAAGCGATGAAGTTAATTTCAGTATCTGATTATCTATTCAAGTATCAATGAGCTGAGTTGTTATAATATTATAATGTTCTATAATAAGGGATGCATGCACTCAATTGTTGTCTTTATTGTCTAACTTATGCAGTTATGCTCTTACGTAGTTTGACACCCCGAATTAACACGAAATTGTTGTTAACAAAATTAATGTCTCATTGTTCATTACTCAGCAGTAGTTGTTTTAGTCTAAATTCCTTCATTTTGCAAGGGTTTCATAAGGGAGATTATGCGGCATGGTTGACATTGTCTTCTCGTAAAATTAGATATTTCATATTACATATTTTTTAAATTATGTATAATAATATTATATTTTTTCAAAATCACTTAAATATAAGTATATGAACCCATGCTCAAAGACTCGTATGGTTCAATTATTATTGGATGTACCTCTACAGGTGAAATTGGTAATTCAAATTTTACTTTTAATGGTCTTATTTTTGGCACGGATCGGATATATATATATATATATATATAGTGAACATTATTCAAAGTTCAAGAATAAAATTAAATCCGTCAAATATAAATTCTAGATCTACCTCTTCATAATAGTGCACTCATCCTTTTGAAATTCTGAATTCGTCTCTGGTTACTTATAATAATAACAATAATTAATTGTTGACATTCATACGAGAAGTTTTACCGTGTGCCTTATACAAATTTGTGAACTCTTATCTTACACTTATGGGTTCACAAAAATCTGGGTCCACAATACTGTAAGACAAAAAAGATGCCTCATACAACTATTATCAGTTGTATGAGAGTGAACAAAACAAATTTTTTCATACATGCTGAGTAGTATACTTGATTGAATATTGAGTTATTTATTAGGAAGAATAATAAAGATTAATTTGTCACTTAATATTTATCTTTCTCAGTTTTTCCTTTTTCAGTGTTCTCCTGTTATCTGAACAAAGATTGCAGGAAAATATTTAAAAAGAACAAACACATATGCTTCATCTATATATTTTAACATTATGCTTTATCAAATGCCATCATATAGGACGCAATAAAATGAGAAATTGAAGTCTCGCATACACAGTACACTCACATATACGACTTAAGTACTACGTAACTGCACTTGCTGTACTTGAAATAGTGGCAAATTGGGGTGCCATGCATGCACAAATTAATGTTGATGAATATAAGATGGGCCACGTAGTCGTTACTGCTGGATTACACACTGAGATGTGAGATGTGATCGGGATAGAAATTGGAGAGAAATGGGTGGAAGCAGGTCACATGTGGTCGGTTGGTGATAGGGGCCTGGACCGCCATTGGAGAAGCTCGAGTCCCCAGCGGGATTGTGGATCCATGTGGGACCAGAGCTAGAGTCACAGCTATACTGGGTTCGGACGAATTCATCAATTTTACCTTAAAATTTATATTTATATTTTTATCAAGAAATCTATTGAATACGTTAAGCAAACTCAGAACCCATCAAATTTAAATACTCTATTAGTTTCGCTTCTGTGGGACCACGAAAGTCTGCTTGTTAATGCTCGTGGGTGTACGTAGCTAGGACGATGTGATCGTGTAGGTGGACATTTGGGTCGGTTTCTGTGAAGGACCAGTTTATTTGTTTATTTCTAAATATATCTGATGGATCGTATTCATTTTTATTAGTCCAACTAATTAATTCATATTCGTGTTAAATCTACCAATGGGAATTGGGAAGAAAAATATACTATTGCTATAGCTTGAACAGACTTATGTTGAAAAGATATGAATGTATTCCTCACACCCTCATATATAGTTGTTCTATATTCTCATAATTGACAAGATTATAGTCACTGGAAAAGCTATATATATGAGATCCAAGAGGGGTTAATCTATTTTTATTTGTTAAAAAAATTATATATATTTTGTATATCAAATAAAAAAATAAAAAATAATATATATATATATATATATATATATATATATATATATATATATATATATATATATATATATTTTCGTCTCTATATAGAAAATTATTGAATTTCTTAGGGAAGCTTTTGTGCATTTGTAAAAATAGTTCAATAATTGCTTCCAGATTTAAATCTTAAATGTGATATTTTTTTGTTTATTTTCTTAAATCTCTTTTTTTTTTTTTTTGTAATTAGAAAACCTGGTTTTACCACTAAAGAACATTGCTTGAGAACTGACGACGGTAGGGAGGCGAACAACTGTACGGACTTTCTAGCAAATGAAGGTCACAAGCATACGAAAGATAGGATAACATAAAAAACTACTCCGAATGAAATGGAGTTTTTATCTTTTTATTATAGCTAGTTGATTCAAGTCATGTAGCTTATGAAAGATTATAAACAATTTATTTAATGTATAAAAAATAAGATATGATATATATTAGTGGAGCTGACGTCTAACACTGAGTTGGATAATCGTGACCTCCTTGGTATACAGAGGATTGATTAACTGGCAGGGATATTAAGGTGGTCACTATAATAGGAGTAGGATAGACATGACCTCACTGTGCATGTGCATGTGCATAGGTGGTCTCTATATACGCTCATGTGATTTATGTCATAAAACATACACCTCATAAGCTTTATTACTCCATATATCTCAAAGCGCAGTTTCGTTCAAATCATCACTATTTTTTAAAAGAGAAGGAAGAGATAATATATCGACCACTACAAGTTCTAGACAGTATGATTAGAGTTGATACTTTTAACCACTTCGCTATCCTTTTTGGGTCTTCGATACAAAGGGTGTTTGGATTGACTTATAAAAAAGTAGCTTTTAAGTTAAAAGCTAAAATTCACAAGTTGGTCACACTCAATTTTTGGCTTTTGACTTATTTTTTTACTTTTTATGTCTAAAAGTAAGTGTTTTTAAGCACTTTTTATCATTGTCAAACACCACATAAACTAAAAAGTGCTTAAAAGTCAATAAGCACTTAAAATAAATTAATCCAAACAACCTCACAAAATAACCGTAGACCATTGATTTTGCTGAATCTTGAGTTAGAAAAAGCCCTAGTTCAATTCTACATAATCACAAATTTTAATCATAGATGCTCTCTCAAATATTTGCCAAAAATGTGTGCTAGTTGAGGTTTGAACCTCTAACCTATTATAGCAAAATCAAACACTTAACCAACATGCCAAGAGATAATTTGTATCAAGTGGTATCATTTTTATAAATTTATTCGTTTTCTCACAGTCTTGATACATATATTTAGCTGACGAAGCGGTGACACCGCTTCGTTGAAGTTGCATCCGCCCCTGCTCACAAATCCATAAATTTTCAACAAACAGACTACTACTTCCTCCGATCCAAAATAAGTGATTTTTAGTTGTTTTCACAAAAATTAAGAAATTCACCTTTTAACATTAATTAGCAATGAAATTGACCATATTAACCTTTACTATCTCTTCACATAAATACTCCTAACACATGCTTCGACACTATTTACTCCAAGGGCAATGTAGGAAAAAAAATAATTAATTCATTCTTGAAATCTGTAAAAATCACTTATTTTGGACAACAAAAAAAGGCCGAAAAATTACTTATTTTGGACCGGAGGCTGTACCATTTTACTATTTATTAAATTTTAAACGTGAGATTTAAACCTGTATAAACATCACATTCACATTATTATATGAATCTCGAAAGCAAGAAACTACGGGATCTTTACACAAATAGCCAGCTAAATTACTGTTTTGTTATTTCTTCATCGGTATATATATGTTTTATACTTATTGTACACAATTATATGTATATTATGCATCTAATTAGGCGGGAAATCTACATTGTATGACCTCCCTCCAATAATAATAGCACACACACACACACACACACACACATATATATATATATATATATATATATATATATATATATATATATATATATATATATATATATATATATATATTTATAAACATTCTATACATTACTAGTCTTAAGATACGCGCTTTGCACATAAATTCATATCGACAAGTAAATTATTATAAATAATAGTATAAATATTATTAAGTAATATGTTTGAGTTATAGAATAAAAATTATTAGAAAAAGTATAAGTTATAATGACTTCTTGTAAGAATATCGTACAAAAAATTATTATTATTATTTCTATAACCTAATACTAAACACACAAAATAACACGAAAATACTTTTATCATGATTCTTTAAAGATTTGTCAAATAAAATAATTTTTTTATGTGGGTCTTTTAGAGTTTTTATTTTATTTTATTTTGATATAAAGGTCTTTTAGAGAATTTTTTTTGGTTGCTAAAACGACGAGATATATTAAGCAGAAAATTTAAAAGAAGTTGTTACAACATGGAATCGATCTTAACGATACAGTTCCTAACAAGTTTTTGCGGTAATTAAGGAAAGCAAATAAAGGCACTGTGCCCCAAGATGTGTCTTCACATTCAGCATAGACACATGTGTGCTTGCATAATGTGCTAGAACATGCGCAACTGAGTTTGCTTCACGGTATATGTGCTTGACTGGTGGCTGGTCCATTGCTGCAAGGAGGAACTTGCAGTCATTTAGTAAAGTTATGTGAGCATCATTAGTCCTGTGAGGTTTTATGATTATTGACAATACCTGACAGTTAGTTCCACAACTAGTGGCGTTAAGTTTTTAGTGAAGGCCAGGTCCAGTCCCTTCAATAGAGCTGTAAGTTCCGCTTGTAGTGGCGTATTAGCCACAACTCGGCTGGAGAACCCCGCTATTCAGTTACCCTAGGAATCTCTAATGATTCCTCCTTGATAAGTAGGGTTTCTGACCACTTATTTGCTCTCTTTTACTTGCGTTTTAGCTCAAAAATGCTTAAAGGTATTCCCGAAAACTAATAAAATGTGCTTGCTTGCAGGAGTATTGTAATATGAGCCAAAAAAATCAAAATCAACTCATAAAGGAGTCAAAAGTGGAAAAGGACCAAAACAAGAAAAAAAGGCCCACAGTGCGGACTACACAATACTGTGTGCAGCCGCAAAACAAGGAAAGAGCCATATCAGTTTTTCTTCAGAGTATGCGGACCGCACAAATATTGTGTGGCCACAAAAGAGGAGATTCAGAGAGTTGGTTTTGGGCAAGCTGAAGATATGTGGACTATACCACAATTGTGTGGCGGCAGGATGACAAGTACGACCGCACTCAGTATTATGCGATCTGCAGAAGAGAAGAATCAGAGAGCTGGGTTCAAGTCCAAAATCAAGGAGTTTGTACCGCACTACTATTGTGCGACCGCAGAAGCAAGAGTGCAGCCGCACTCATAATTATGTGGTCCGCACAAGAAGAAGGAGCACGGCCGCAATTGTACGCCGCAGAGATGGAACCTGTCAAGCCAAGCCTATTTATGTGGACCACACACATTATTGTGCGATCGTACAACCTTTGCAGGGGCATTTTCATCAGATATTTTCAGCTTAGTATAAATAGAACTTTTTATCATTTTTAGGTTAAGTTAAGTTTTGAGAGAGCACCTGAACCGTTTTCTTTACTCTTTTGAGTAATATTGTACTAGATTAGCTTCTAAAAATTAAATTCTTTCCCTAATCAATTGTTATGCATTCTATCTTAATTTCTTCTTTAATTTCTTCATTTTCATGAGTAGCTAAATTTCTAGATAGGGTTGTGACCCAATGGGTATTTCATGGGTGTTTGGTTTAGGGCTTGTTTGTGATTGGGTTACTGATATTTAGCCTTATTCATGCTTGAATTCAAGAATTAATGGTTGTAAATATTGATTCATGCCTAATTGACTTAGTCTCTTCTTGAGAAAGAGAGACTAAGTCTAGAAAAACTTGGCTAAAAAGAAATTGGAGTGAACTCAAGAAATTGATATCCCCAATTAAAGGGTCAAATCTAGAGATAGTAAGACCCGACTTGAGCATATATCACTTGTTTTGTGCAATAATCATTTGGTCTTGAGAAAGCCAAATTGGGCAAAATCACTCAAACTACCGAGAGGTATATAGTGAATAATTGCATGTGATTGCTATATTACAACCTCGACTAATCAAACTTGCCCTAGAGTTTACAACCCGTTAGGTAACCACCTAGGTGGAAGTCACAACCCTAGATCTTTTATTATTTGAAAAACAACCAAAACCAAAAATATTGTCTTCTAGATTTATAATTGCGATCAATAGCTTAGAGTATAAATAGATACAACAAACAAGAATGTGGAAGTGTAATATGAGGCACATCATACAATGACACTAAATATATACCTAATCCCAATTCTAACTCCTTATGGATTCGACCCTGACTTGCGTTGGGTTTATTATTGCTTCGACCACCTCACTACCTATATTTGTGGTGTGAGATTGGGCGACATCAATTCTTGGCGCCATTGTCGGGGAGTTAAACGGATTTAGCTATATATCTAGATTTTTGTGTGCTTTGTCTTCTTTTCCTTCCAAGTCACTAACTTTGTTTTTGAATTTATTTTAGGTTCGAAAATGGGTCTCAACAATGAGCCCATTGGGAATTTACCAAAGGGGGAGGAGCTGGATAATGACCAAATGGATGAGGTTCCTCTTGAACCTCAAGCAAATAGACGAGGCCGCACGCCTCAAGATATTGTTTCCGTCCCTCCTCCTCCACCTTCACCAAGAGCGGCATCCCACTGACAATTACCGAACAAGATTTATACAAGTGTTATAGTCCCGCCCCGCGTTAGGGCGGGCAATTTTCAAATCACTAATGTGATGCTTACACTACTTGAGCAACGGGGATTCTTCACGAGGCTCCAAGTTAAAATGGCTACAAGCATCTCAAGGGGTTCATCGATACTTGTTGGGGGAGCAAGCAAACAAATGTCTCTGAGGACGCGCTGAGGTTGAGGCTATTTCCTTTTTCTCTATGGGGAAAGGCATTGGACTGGTTATAGAGATTACTCCATCATTCCATCCATACATGGGATGAGTTGGCAGAGAAATTCATTGTCAAATTCTTCTCTCCGGGACATATGGCAACACTTCGGGATGAGATTCTTGCATTCAAGCAAGAACCCAACAAGCCATTGCACGAGATTTGGGAAAGATATTGTACCATGGTCAAAGAGTGCCCAAATAATGATATGACCAAGGCCACGATCCAATAAACCTTCTACAGGGGGATCAACATAACAAACTAATGTGTGGTTAATCAGCTCGCCGGTGGGAACTTCATGAACATGCCTTATAATGAAGCTTGTGAAATTCTTGATGAGATGGCGGATATCTCATCGGCATGGCAAAGTAGAGCCAATGTTCCTCAAGGTGACCCTAATATCATTCACCTACATAAGGAACTACATGATCATGGACAAGCTATTGTTGAGTTGACAACTACAATGAACCAATTGGCCAAAGCTCAGCTTTAACAAGTTCAAGGGCCGAAACAGGTGAATGCGATGGAAGGTGTAAATATGATGATGAACAAGAGACGACAACAAGGTCAACAAATGCAAAACCGTCCGGAACAATTCATGCAAGATGATAGTGGTTATGATCAAGGTGATTCATTCAATGAGCAACAAGAAGAAGTTCAATGTGTTAGCAATTATCAAGGCCAAATAAACAATGCTCAAGGACAAAATCAACAACAATGGAGGTCGCAAGGAAATTAGAACAACCAAGGCCACCAAGGCAATTGGAGTGGTGATAACAATAATCAAAGCAATTGGAATAATCAAGGTAACCAAGGCAATTGGGGAGGTAATAATCAAGGCAATTAGGGTGGCAACAATCAAAGCAATTGGGGAGGTAATAACCAAGGAGGGTGGAACAATAACAACAACCGGAGGTCGGGTTTTTCAAAGGCCCCCGATGTTCCAACAATCGAGTAATCCACCTCTCTATCCTTCTCAAGGTCCGAGCTCTTCTAACAGTTGAGATGGGGAGAGTTGAGAATATGTTTAAACAGATGATGGAGAAGAATGCCGACTCCGATGCTCAACTAGCCTCTCACAACACTTATATTCGCAATTTGGAGGTTTAATCAGGCTAAATCTCACAATTGTGCGGTCCGTACAAGAAAAAAGATGCGGTCACAACCCAGAATTGTGCGGCTGCGGAGATGGAACCCATCAAGCCAAGCCTATTTGTGCGGACCGCACACATTATTGTGCGGCTGCACAACCTCCAGAGGGGCATTTTCGTTAGATATTTTTAGCTTAGTATAAATAGAACTTTTTGTCATTTTTAGGTTAATTTAAGTTTTAGGATAGTACTGTAAGCTGTTTTCTTTACTGTTTTGAGTAATATTGTACTAGATTAGCTTTTAAACATTAAATTTTCTTTCCCTAATCAATTATTATGCATTCTATCTTAATTTCTTCATTTTTTATGAGTAGCTAAATTTCTAGCTTGGGTTGTGACTCAATCCTAGTGTGGGTATTTAATAGGTGTTTGATTTAGGGCTTGTTTGTGATTGGGTTAATGATATTTAGCCTTGTTCATGCTTGAATTCAAGAATTAATGGTTGCAATATTGATCCATGCCTAATTGACTTAGTCTCTTCTTAAGAAAGAGAAACAAAGTCTAGGAAAACTTGGCTAACAAGAAATTGGGATGAACTCAAGAAATTGATAGCCCAATTAAATGGTCAAATCTAGATATAGTAAGACCCAACTTGAGCATATATCACTTATTTTGTGCAATATCCATTTGGTCTTAAGAAAGCCAAATTGGGCAAAATCACTCAAACTGCCAAGAGGTATAGCGTGGGTAATTGTGTGTAATTGCTATATTATAACCCTGACTAATCAAACTTACCCTAGAGTTTACAACCCGTTAGGTAACCACCTAGATAGAAGTCATGACCCTAGATCTTTAATAATTTGAAAAACAACCAAAACCAAAAATATTGTTTTCTAGATTTATAATCGCAATCAATAGCTTAGAGTAGAAATAGAAACAACAAACAAGAATATAGAAGTGTAATTTGAGGCACATCATATAATAATACTAAATATATGCCTAATCCCAATTCTAACTCCTTGTGGATTCGATCCTAACTTGCATTGGATTTTATTATTGCTTCGACCACCTCACTACCTATATTTGTGGTGTGAGATTGGGCGACATCACTCCTGCTCCTCTATAGTTGGAGTTTTTTCTATGTGCACCATCTATGTTGAGTTTATAAATGTTTTGTGGTGGTGGCATCCACTGTATTTGAATCCTTGTGAATTGCTTGTGAGCTATTTTCTGTTTGGTGAGGCAGAGGTATTCAATGGCTTGGGCAACTGGTATGCTGCTGACGATTATTATGGAGGTTTTATTAAGAGGTTGTTGTTGCGGTAGAGCCAGACATGCTATAGAGTAGTGGGTGTGATAATGGATAATGGGACTTGTGAGTTAGTGAATCAGAGGAATTACAAAGTTCTTTAATCCACATGATGAAATTTGGTGGATTAAACTATATGTAGGGTGTTCCAGATGGCAGTGTTGCATGGATAATAGAGAAAAATATGTTATATGTCTTCCACTAGGTTACAGTGGGGACAAAGGGGTGATGGAATTATTTTTCTGTAGTAGAGCATGGGTGCTGTAGGTAGGCATTTTATGGTTAATAGCCATAGGAAGTGTTTTAGTTTGTTATGGAAGTTGGCTTTCCATATCCAAGAGTATTCGAAGTCCCTTGATGGTTTTGCAGATAGGCAATTCCTAATTAGAGAGTAGGCTGACTTTGTAGTGAAGAAGTCGTTATTGCTTGGTTTCCAAAAAAAGTTATCTACAGCATTTTCGGAGAATGGTATGTAGGTGTTGTGGATTAATGATTGGATATTTGCAGGGATTTCAAAGGATAATGGGCTTAGATACCAAGAATTTAGTTGTAATATGTGTGAGAGCTTTGTCCCCAAGTCTGTATGTGTTAGTGGACCTTGTATGAGAGACCTTAGGGAAAACTGTGCGATGATCCAGTTATCTTTCCACAGGTTGATTTGGTTGCCATTTGCTACATTCCAGGCCAATCCTTTTGCAAAGAAAGGTCGAGCTTTATCAAGACTTTTTCACACATAGGAGTCGACTGCAATGATGGTGAAATATTTGTGTTCATGTCTTACTTTGTATTTGTGACATACCACCTGTGCCCATAGACTGTTGGGACTCTAGAACATCCGCCAAAGAATACTACAAAGAAGAGCTAGATTTTTGCTCTTGAAATTAGAAATACCTAGTCCTCCTTCTTGTTTTGGGATGTGGCAATATCACAATTTACAAGGCGGACTTTCCTTTTTCTGTGGTTGAACCCCAAACAAAATCCCTTTGAATACGGTCTATATATTTTCTAGTAGACGTTGGCAGATAGTTGAGTTGCATGGAGTGAGTAGGTATAGCTGCCTGAGCCGACTGGATAAGGGTGGTTCTTCCTGCCTATGTTTGGAATTTTGCATTCTATCCCTCAAGTCCTGTGTTCATTCTATCAAGAATAAAATGATAATCAGAGCTTTTTGGTTGTAGGCTAGTGATTGGGAAGTCAAGGTACTTCCCTACATTGTTCGTTACCTTAATGTTAAGCATTGTGAAAAGAGTGCTCTAAGTATCTCTATCTACATTCCTTGAGAAGATGATTTTTGATTTTGTGAAGTTTATTCGCTGGCCAGATTGTTGGGTGATGGAGTTAAAAATATTTATGATCGAAGCAGCACTAGTTTTCTTTACCTCAGAGAATAGGATGATGTCATCTATGAATAGTAGATGGGAAATGGATGGGCCTGTTCGACTAGGTTTGATAGGTTTCCATTGATAAATGTCTACCGTATGGTCAATGCATCTAGTAATTGATTGTATACAGATGATAAAGAAGTAGGGTGATAGTGGGTCTCTTTGGCGTATACCATAAGAGGGTTCAAAGAACTCTGTTGGTTGGCCATTGTCTATTATAGAGGTAGAAGTTGAGATGCAGTTCATAATCAGGGTAATCAGTTTGGCAGCAAAGTTTAAGGCATGTAGGGAATTTCTAATGAAGGACCATTCTAGGTGGTCAAACGCCTTCTCTAAGTCTAATTTAAGCATCATTTTTACTTTACCACTGGAGTTCTTTTTGAAAGGGTGGATAGCTTTCTGAACTATAATAGTATTATTGATAGCCCGCCTATCGAGGAGGAAACTGCACTGAGTAGGGCTGATAATTTTGTTTAGAAAAGGTCGTATCCTATTGACAATAATTTTGGTGATTGTCTTGTAGATTGTATTACAAAGACTAATTGGTCGATAATGGGTGATGTATTAAGGGTTTTTATTTTAGGGATGAGCGAAACATAAGTCTTGTTTATTTCAAGGTTAATTATGATGGTTTGGAAAGCTTGTGAGCAGATGTTAATGATCGAGGGACATGTGTCCACCCAATATTTTTGAAAAACAATCGGGTGAATACCATCTGGGCCTGGTGCCTTGAGTGGCTTAAAAGAATTTATTACTTTGTATATTCCAAACGTATTTAGCTCTATCCTAAGGGATTCTATATGACTGTCACTGAGAATATTGAGAGTGCTTGGATTATGGGTAATATGTTTAGAACAAAAAGATAATTCAGTAGTGTAGGTATATGTAAAATGTTTTAAGACAATAGTTCGTATGTTTTATAGATCAAAAGTCCAGTTGCCTACTGAGTCATTTTTCCCTAGGATTCTGGGTTTTTTTTGCTGCGTTGAATAGCGTAAATGTGGAAAAACATTGTATTGGCATTGCCATCATTTAGCCATTGGACTCTAGATTTTAGTTTCCAGAGATCCTCTTCGTTTTTTAGGATTCCATTATATTCGCTAATGAGTTTTTCCTCAAGGTATAAGTGGAAGTCTTTTTTTTTTGAGTAATGCATATTTTGGGTACCTAGTATTCTATTTTGTAAGATTTTTTTTCTTTTTAAAATGTTTCCCAACGTGCTCTTGTTCCAAGACTCAACATGTTCCGTGAATGAGGATATAGCATTCCTGTAGTTAATGTTGTTTGACTAGTGGTAATTGACAATACTTTTAAAGTCAGGGTGGCTTAGCCACATTGTTTCGAAGCAGAATACGTGGTATGATTTTCTCATAGGTTTTGTTAGGTTCAAGAGGACGGGGCAGTGGTAGACATAGTCGCATCTGGGCATGTCCCTACCCATTCCGGGTTGGCAAGAAAACGGTCTAATCTTTCAAGAATTTGGTGGCTCCTTTTTTCCTTTTATTTGTCCAAATGAACCTGGGTCCCGTGAACCCTAGGTCAATCATATTGAGATTGCCTAGGCATTGTATAAAAGCAGCAGCCCTGGTATTATTAATTGGCTTTTCTCCAAACTTTTCGGAGGCCGAAGTTATTTTATTAAAAGTTCCACAAAGAAGCCAAGGCAAAGTATGGTTTCTAGCAACAGTTTCTAAGTTGTTCCATAATGTTTTTCTATTAGCTAATTCTGTACTTACATAAACTAGAGATAAAAGCCAACTGTGGGGTGTTCCTCTTACCTGGATATTGACGTGGATTTCCTAGTCAGTGGTGGCAATATGGTCAGCATTAAGATCTTTCTGCTTCCACATTAAGGCAGAACCGCCAGAGTATCCATCTGTACTAAGCTCAAATAGATCATTGAAATTAACAAATTCCATGAGGTCATAGTAGCCCTGCATGCGTATTTCTGTAAAGCATATGATGGAGGGCTTGTTCCATTCTATGAGATCCTTGAAGCTCCGCCTGAACTTTAGGTTGTTGCACCTTCTGCAGTTCCAAAGGGATATCTTCTTCTGGTGCTTATTGACGACCCTCGAACTCCCTCCCAGAGCTAGCGACATACGCAGATGGGTGTTCAGTGGGTGGTCTATTAGAATGTCCTCCACTTTTAGTGTTGGAAGTATCATGATAACATATATGTGAAGGATTGAGAGTGGATATGTGTAGATGTTTATTGCTATCCTCAGGACATTTGTTGGAACAGTGATGAAACACCTTTTTTCTTTATTTTCGTTGAGGGTCACATACAGTAATTCCTGCAGTGTGTTGTTCCGGAGAATTTGATCGAAGATGTTTGGCACCAGTTATTTTGGCCCGAGTATCATAGCCACTGCCTCCTCCATGTTCAAAGGGGATGATGGCTCTAGTGGTGTTAAGGTAGCCTCGATATCCAGGTTCTCCGGCAGGGCTTGTTCTTGCTATCCTCAGGACATTTGTTGGAACAATGATGAAGCACCTTTTTTCTTTATTTTCGTTGAGGGTTGCGGACAGTAATTCCTGTAATGTGATGTTCTGGAGAATTTTGATCGAGGATGTTTGGCGCCAGTTGTTTTGGCTCGAGTATCATAGCCACTGTCTCCTTCATATTCAAAAAGGATGATGGCTCTAGTGGTGTTAGGGTAGCCTCGATATCCAGGTTCTCCAACAGGGCTTATTCTGGCGACAAGAGCAACTAGTTGGTTTGTGGGGATGTATCATCCTCCTATTTCTTTTTGGGTGGTGGGAGTTCTTGTTGCTGGTGCTCATTGTGTTTACCTATCTGTTGGACAAGGTCCAAGGCTGCTATCGCATGTGTGTAAAGTGAGTGTAGCACTGTTGTTGCTTGATCGTTGGTATAAAGGCCTTGTTGTATCATCTCGATTAGCTTTTGGGTTGTTTCCAGTATTAGGGTCGCCGGTTGTTGGGTGGAGGTCGCCAGGTACTGGTTTGAATGTGAGTGATTGTTGTTATTGCCCTACTGAATGTGGTTTGGTGTAGCCCGTTGCTGGTTCATGGGGCTACACATGTAGTTGCTTATCTGGTTGTAGTAGAGTTGTTAATTAATGATAGTAGGGACGGGGATGATTGTTGTTTGAAAGTAGTAGTTGGTTATTTGTAGTTGGGTTGGGGTTGATAGTCTTATTCTTCCCTGTAATGGCGTTCATAGTGGTGGTTCTAGTGGCGTTAGTAGTAGAGGTGGTTCCGGTGATAGCTGCAGTATTGCCTTGGAATGTTTTGCTGTGTTTTTATTTGGTGGCGATTGAGATGGTTGAGTGAGAGTGTGAGACATTTATGGTGGGCCTTCCTTTAGAGAGGTAATTATGGTGGGGGGGGGGAAGGTAACAGTGCATTAGGTATTGGGTTGTAGGGGTTGGGTTAGGGGGTGATAGAAGAGGTATGAGTATGTCCTGCAGCATTATATTACGATGATGTTACGCCTTGCGGTATTACATTACGATGATGTTACACTTCGCAGTATTAAGTTACGATGATGTTGCACCCTGTAGTATTGTACGTTGAATTTGTCGTAAGGTAATTGACATCAGATCAAGTAAAAGATTATTTGGAGATTATAAGAATTATGCTATTTCATAAGTGATGAGTAAATTTGTGAAGGTGAAAGGGGAAGCAAGTCAAATAAAATGAATTTTCATCAAAGTTGGCATTTTGGGGTAAAATACGGCCCGAGCTAAAATACCCGGTATTTATAGACTAGTGTCATACAAGGTACCACATGGCCATGATAGTAAGGTATATGAAAAGTGAGTAATAGTTTAAGTAAGTGAAAATAATTCTTTATCATATGGGTAATTGGTGTCACTTTTTTTTCTACCCCGAAAAGGGGTATAAGAGAGTTTTTCCAATTGAAATGACAATCAAAACGAGATTATTTATCTAATTCAGAGTCGCCACTTGGGATAATTTATGGTGTCCCAAGTCACTGGTTTAAAATCCCGAATCGAGGAAAGTTGACTCTTATTTATGGTCTGCGAACATAAAAATCTGGGTAAGAAATTCTGTTAACCCGAGAGAAGGTGTTAGACATTCCCGGGTTCCGTGGTTTTAGCATGGTCGCTTTAATCATACCTGGCTCAATTAAATTGTCTAATTACTTATTTTAGAACCTATGTGCATCTATCCCTTAACCGCTTTTAACTGCTTGATTTATTCGTAATTAAGAAATTATCTTAAAACGAGTCATGCGTACGTGTATTCATTTCGTTTGGAGCGTCAAGAATCATGTCATGCGTACGTGCCCACAATTAATCATGCTTTATTAATATTAAGAAAGTTTGGCCGAAGTTGTGCGAACGCATACCTCGATTTTAATTGAAAATCACAATCATGTCACGCGAACATGTACATAATCACGATAATTTATTTATTAATACGTGCTAAATGTACATGCTAAACACGAACGACATAAAAATTTGCCTACCCGAGTGATGACGGCCTATGCATGCTCCTACTAGAAAAGTAACTAAAACAAGAATAAAAGAACAATTAGCCATGAAGGAAATAAACGACTCTAGCAGCTAGCTAGGAAAATCATAGCAATTTTTTACTTAATCGTCAACAATTGCAACTGAACAGTTAATTGAGCAAACTATAAAAAATTATTCTCAGTGCAGAATAATACGATCAAATAATTTCCATTATTCCAGCAGAGAAATTAGGGAACTGAACTGGTACGATGAGGAAAAATAACCAAAAATAATAAATATAAAGTGGTGAAAATTACCAAAGCTTGTCAACAGTTCCTGAAGCACTACACATCAAAGATAGTCACTTGCCTATTTTTAACACGTACTTAGACTTAATAGCTCAGTTAAGCTAGACAAATTAAACGATAAAATTAGAGCCAATAAGCGAAGAACATATCATGCAAAGCATGTAAAGAAAATGCAATAAGAAATTAGAAATCACCAAAACTCGCATATTATAGATGAAATTAAACATAAAATAAAATGCATCAAATACTCAATCCTCAATTTAACGACATAACAAAAGTACGAAAAATAAAAATAGTAAATTTAGTAAAAGATTACCAATCGGGAAGCGAAGCAAGAGATGAAGGCAATTTTGAATAGTTTGACCAAAAACCGTAAGAGAATTGCGGAGAAAAAAAATGAACAGACTAGGGCTCCGATTCAAGTGTGTGCGTTAAGCATTTGTGCAAATAGTGTAAGTGGAGAAAAAGGATTTGGGATTGGGTTGATCCTTTAATGAAGAAGGAGACCCTGTATTTTGGTCTTCATAAAATCAGAGAGGGCACTGTATTTTGCTCGGGAATGCTGCTATCGCAGCTTCTTTTTGCCTTTGCTCGTTTTTGGAATTCGGTCCCCTTTCAGATTTTTGGCTCATTCCCTTTTAAAGGGAAGATTATGTTTATTTTTTGGGTGGATTTAAAGGGTATTGGGCTTGGATTTGTGGGCTAAGGGTCCGAAAATTAGGTCTAAAGAAATGGGTTGCTTGAGCCCAAATTTATTCTTTCTCCTTGAACAAGACTAAAAATATTACCTCATTTACTAATTAATCCTACTTAAGAAAAATAACTATAAAAATAAAACTATCCATCAAAACAAACCTATTTTTAGTATTTTTTAAATATCATACTAAAAGATAATAAATGAAAAAATCATTGTAAAATCAAAATAATATTCCTGGAACTATTTTTGTATTTTTGAATTTTATGTAAGGTAGATAAATAAAAGTAACTAGATAAAAATATTAATTAGCTAAATAAAAATATTTTTTTGTAATTTTTATTTTTGTGATAAAATAAAGTAAAAGAGTCAAAACTATTTAGAATAGCGATACTAAACCTAAACTAAATATTTACGCTAAAAATCTTAGGAAGGGTCAAAAATTACATGTCTACAATTGGTTAATTATCGGGTAACGAGACATTACCCAATTAACTAAAAAGTGGATAAAAAATTATAACACCCCCCCCCCCAAATAACGTGGCAGCCATGTCACTTTCCAAATAAATGACTCTTAGTCATTTCAGAGTATGTGGCAACCTAGTATGTTGGTTACAAGACATCTCATACCTAACATTTATATTTCCCAACAACACTTTAAATTCTAAGACTTTTAACAAAAGCTTCCATAACTCTAGTAAATCTTTTCTAACGTTTCTGTTAAGAATAAGCTCTTCAAACTTCACCAAGACTTTTCTAACTCTTTTCATAGTTAAGGATACATTTTAATTTTATAGTTACTTAAGGAAGAATTCTGCCCATATGGTCTTTGCATAAGAAATATTATTGCTTCAAGCTTTCATACATCTTGTTCCATGTTTTGTCACAATTAACGGGTGTTAGAGGATTGTCAAGAGAATCGACATGTATGTTAAGACTATCCCTTCTTTCTTTCGGCATGATCTATACGACACAAACGAAACGTGCAAATGCACAATTTCCATAAAGGACTCTATTCATAGAAATATTAGAGATGCTTATGTTCTTAATTTCCCATGTATCATATTATTCTATCATTTGTTCATGGGTCTCAGAAAATACGTAAGTTGATAAAGTTTACTTCATAGTATTATTCAAAGGAAAAATGGTCTTATGACACTCTGAAAGATTTTATTGACGTACTTATCATGCATTGCATGCATGTACATTGACCCATGACTAGATGCTATTATATACGCGTATATATATATATATATATATATATATATATATATATATATATATATATGTATGTATATGTATGTATGTATGTATGTATATGGGATATGGGAAAAAGTTATGGCGTTATATATGCACCACCACCTAATCAACTGGTATACATTGATGAGTTTGCCTACAATGGCCGAGATGATATGATGGGATGCCCTCAGAGGCTGATGATGTTATGAAACATGTACTTATGCACGACATGACATTCATACGCATATGCATGACACTATAAATATTTTATGATTTACAAAGTTTTTCAGACTTACAGGTTGAGTCATTTACTCTATATTTCTTCCATGTCTGTTATGTACTTATTTATGTGTCTTACATACTCGGTACATTATTCGTACTAACGTCCTTTTTGCCTGGGGACGCTACATTTCATGCCCCCAGGTCTCGATAGACAGGTCGAGAGCCCTCTAAGTAGGCTATCAGCTCAACGGAAGATGTTGGTGCGCTCCATTTGCTTCGGAGTTGCTTGTTTGGTTGGTATGATTTAGACGTGTATTGTTCTTGATGAAAATTATGTATTCTTAGAGGCTTGTAGCCAGATGTCATGTACATAAGAGATTGTATGGCCTTGTCGGCCTATGTTCAGTACACGAGTGGTTATTTTGTTCTTATAGGATGTATGTCTTATGCATAAGTTAGTATCACATGTTGTATTCTACTTATCTCATGGCCGCCTTCCGGCTCAGTTATCTATGATAGTATGACATGAAAAGATACGTTATGTTGGTGCTCGTTTGATTAAGGTACCGGGTGCCTGTCTCGGCCCATCGGTTTGTGTCGTGACAAAAGTGGTATCGGAGTAGTTTTATCCTTGGGAGTCTACAAGCCGTGTCTAGTAGAGTCTTGTTTATAGGTGTGTCGTGCACCACACTTATAAGCAGGAGGCTATAGGGTATTTAGGACTGTCACTCTTTCTTCTTACTCTAGATCATGTGGTAGAGCTCACTTATAATAATTCAAATTCCGAAATTCTATTTTATTCGTAATACATCTAAAAAGGTTGGAAAAAGAGATAACTGTGGAAGAGCTGAGTCAGAGGAATTCGATTTTTGTATGATGCCCATGATAAGTAAATGTGAGGTCTTTAGCAGATCATGGGTATACTGAAAGGTGTAAGCTTCCTGATAAGAAGCCTTAAGGCAAGAATGCCTATCCACCCTTATGGTGAAAGACAATAAGAGATTAAGAAGATAAATACAAGTGTCAACAAGCAAAAGAAGCAAGATGAAGAAGGGTATGAGGCGCCCAGTTAATGAAGGTGTTTATAAACCAGGTAGGGGAACATAAGCTTTTTGATTTATATTCAACAGTAACTAAGGTATGTACAATTGGTCACACCCATTTCAGTTATGCCTTATGGGGGCTAACAGGTATAGTTAAGAGAAGGACGAAATATCAAGATCCGGCTGTGTCACGACTCCGGTTCGCCCTCCATGAACCATCGTGACGACACCTAGTCTCTATGACTAGGTAAACCTAAAACGCGGAAGATAAACCAATTTGCGGAAGAATACAATTTAAAATAGAAATAATGTAATAAAATAGCGTTTTGTAAGTGCCGCTCGGCATACAAAAATATAACTCTCAAATCCAATATATATATCCCATAACCCGGAAACCCATGAATCACAAGCTAAGAGATACATAAGAAGCTCTAACTCCAGAAATGTCTAACAAAAGGGAAGTACTGAAGGGCTATACTATTACAGAAAGATAGAAAGGGACTCCTCGGTCTGCGGACGTGGCAGATAAACCTCGAAGTCTCTATAGAAGCGCCTCGCCTCAAGGATGATAAGACTGAGTGAAAGTACCTGGATCTGCACATGAAAAACATGCGCAAAAAGGGCATGAGTACACCACAACGGTACTCAGTAAGTGCCAAGCCTAACCTCGGTCGGGTAGTGACGAGGAAGGTCAGGGCCCTACTAAGGTTAAATAAATACAAAGTATAACAGTGTAGAACAAGACAATATAATTAAGTGCAACAGTGAGAAATAACATAGAATAGAAAGAGCAACAACAACTAGAACAGAGGAAAAATAATCACCGAGGGAACATAACTCAACATAGAGATAGCAACCGGGGATCTACCAGGATACCGTCCTGTATCCCCCAAATGTAAATGTCCAGTGGATCTCCCGGGTGTCATCCCATAGTCCAACTCATAATGCGCCGGGGATCTACTGGAATCTCGTTCCGTATCCCCAAATATAAATACCTAGTACTGGGGGAATCTACTAGGTGCAGTCCCATAGTTCCATAAAACTGTGCAGGGAGATCTACCGGAATCCCACATCCGTAGTCCCAAATAAACAGACAAGGGGGATCTACCGGAATCCCACATCCGTAGTCCCAAATAAACAGACAAAGGGGATCTACCGAAATCCCACATCCGTAGTCCTAAATAAACAGACAATGGGGAGCTACCGGAATCCCACATCCGTAGTTCCAAATAAACAGATAAGAGGGAGATACCGGAATCCCACATCCGTAGTGCCACCTAAACAGACAAAGGGGGAGCTACCGGAATCCCACATCCGTAATCCCAATGTAAATACACAACAGCAACAGGAAAATATTCAGAAATGGTAAATTTCATATTAAGGCAACAAGTAATTCTAGCCTAGCATGCTGCATAGAATTTAGGTAAGGCAGTTTGAGCAAATAAAGCAATTAAATCACTTAGACATGCTTTCCTAAGCTAACATCAGGCTTAAAGTGCAAGTAATAAAAACAGGAAAGGAAGCATACTAGTAATTACTTAATGAAAATCGAATTTTCAACAATTAGCACAAGTACGCGCTTGTCACCTTACGTACAAAGTATTTCAATTAACAGTAATACCAAATTCTAAGGGGAAGGTCCCCCACACAAGGTTAGCCAAGCCACTTACCTCGAACCGGCTCAAAATCAACCCGAAACCACGTTCTTGCCATGAGTATTCGACTCCAAATGGCCCAAATCTACTCAATTCAATTGTATAACGTAAATAACACTTCAAGTAACTGATTCTACAATCAAATTCTAAGTTAATACGCGAAATTAGGTAAAATGACCAAAACACCCCTCGGGCTCGCATCTCAGAATTGGGTGAAATTTACATTTTCAGAAATCTCGTACTCTCACGAGTCTATACATAACAAAAAAACTGAAATCGGAGTTCAATTGGCCCCTCAAATACCCATGTTAAGGTCTCTTAATCTCAAGCCCTAATTACCCATTTTTTCCAAATTTTTCACCACTAATTAGGTCTTTAATCACATATAAATGAGTTATGAAGTCAAAGATGTTACCTCCAAGTGATTCCCCTTTGGTTTCCTCAAAAATTACCCCCAAAAGCTTCAATCTCGTTCATAAATGGTGGGAAAATGAAGAAGGGTCGCGGATGGGCTATTTAAATACGGCCCAGATTTAACCCTATGCGATCGCAGAAATACCTATGCGATAGCATAAGACAACTTCCTCAAGCAACGCGATCGCGACCCACTTTATGCGATCACATAGAGCAAATTCCATCACCCCACTACCACACCAAGTCCTTCTACGCGAATGCAAGGGTCCTTATGCAAACGCAATGACCAACAAACTCACCCTATGCGATCGCACTCCTTCCTCTGCGATCGCAGTTCACAAAAATGCCTAGTCTCAACTTACTCTACGCGATCGTAGGTGATCTCATGCGATCGTAATGAACAAATCATTGCTGCAAAAATACCAGAAAACCAGCAATCTCCTAAAGACCAAAAGTGCCCGTTTGAGCATCCGAAATACACCTGAGGCCCCCGGGACCTCAACCAACCTACCAACATATCCCATAACTTCATTCAAACTTTTTCCAACCTTCATAACACTCAAAACAACATCAAAACACCAATTAAGCATCAGATTCAAGCCTAAGAACTTCAAAAACTCTAAAAATACGCTTTCGATCAAAAAGCCTATCAAACCTCGTCTGAATGACCTGAAATTTCGCAGACACGTCACATTCAACACTACAAAGCTACTCCAACTTCTGGAATTCTATTCCGACCCTCAGATCAAAATCTCACTGTCGAACCAGAAATTTTAAAAATTCAACTTTCGGCATTTCAAGTCTAAATTAGCTACGGACCTCCAAAACACAATCTGAACATGCCCCTAAACCCGAAATCACCCAACGGAGCTAACGAAACCATCAGAATTCCATTCTGAGGCCGTCTTCACACTATTCCAACTATGATCAAATTTTCAAAACTTAAGTTCTCATTTAGGGACTAAGTATCCCAAAACTCTCCGAAACTCAAAACCGAACATCTCGGCAAATCAAAATAGCAGAAATAAACATGGGGAAAGCAGTTAATAGGGTATTGGGGCATTAATTCTTAAGACAACCGGCTGGGTCGTCACATCCTCCTACACTTAAACATTCGTTCGTCCTCGAACGAGCATAGAGACATACCTGAATTAGTGAAAAGATGAGGGTAATGATTGCGCATATCCTGCTCGGTCTCCCAGGTCGCCTCCTCGACCGGCTGACCCCCCACTGAACCTTTACTGATGCAATGTTCTTTGACCTCGATTTTCTAACCCGCCTGTCCAATATTGCCATTGGCTCCTCAACATAGGATAGATCCTTGTCCAACTGGATTGAACTGAAATTCAGCACGTGCGACAGATCACTGTGATACCTTTGGAGCATCGAAACATGAAATACCAGATGAACTCCTGCCAAACTGGGAGGTAAGGCAAGCTCATAAGCAACCTCCCCAACACGCCTTAATATCTCAAACGGCCCAATAAACCTCAGACTCAACTTTCCCTTCTTCCCAAATCTCATAATGCCCTTCATAGGCGAAACCCGAAGCAGAACCCTCTCTCCAACCATATAGGAAACATCACGAACCTTCCAGTCCGCGTAACTCTTCTGTTTGGACTAGGCTGTACGAAGTCTATCCTGAATCGCCTTAACCTTCTCCAAATCATCCTGAACTAAGTCTGTGCCCAATAATTTGGCCTCACCCGGCTCAAACCAACACACGGGAAATCTACATCGTCTACCATATAAAGCCTCATACGGTGCCATCTGAATGTTGCACTGATAGCTGATGTTGTAAGCAAACTCCGTCAATGGCAAGAACTGATCCCAAGACCCTCCAAACTCAATCACACATGCACGAAGCATATCCTCAAGAATTTGAATAGTGCGTTCGGACTGTCTGTCTATCTACGAGTGAAATGTTGTACTCAACTCCACCCGAGTACCCAAATCATGCTGAATGGCTCTCCAGAACAGAGATGTGAACTGAGTACCTCTATCTAAAATGATGGAAACTAGAATACATGTAGACGAACAATCTCTTAGATATAGATCTCCGCCAACCGCTCCGAGGAATAAGTAGTACACACAGGAATAAAGTGAGCGAACTTGGTCAGCCGATCCACAATCACCCAAATAGCATTAAACTTTCTCAAAGTCCGTGGGAACCCAAATACAAAGTCCATGGTGATCCGCTCCCACTTCCACTCCAGAATCTCTATCTGCTGAAGCAACTCACTCGGTCTCTGGTGCTCATACTTCACCTGCTAACAGTTGAGGCATCAAGCTACAAATCCAACTATATCTTTCTTCATCTGTATCCACTAGTAGTGCTGCCTCAAATCCTGATACATCTTTGTGGCACCCAGATGAATGGAATACCACGAGCTATGGGCCTCCTCCAGAATCAGCTCCCGAAACCCATCAATATTGGGTACGCAAATCTTACCCTGCATTCTCAATACACTATCATCACCAATGGTCACATCTCTGGAATCACCATGCTGAACCTTGTCCTTAAGGACAAGCAAATGAGAGTCATCATACTAATGTTCCCTGATACGATCAAATAAGGAAGACTGGGAAACCACGCAAGCTAGAACCCGACTGTGCTCCGAAAGATCCAATCTCACAAACTAGATGGCTAAGGCCTAAACATCCATTTCCATAGGCCTCTTCGATGCCGGTAAATAAGCCAAACTCTCTGCCCAGCAACTCAAAGCATGTGATGATCCGGCCAGTCGTCTCATGAGTTACCGCCCCGTTTTCCCCATTTTTACTTCTTCATGCTTAGTTATCCGTGTTTTATGGTATCGGGTTTGCCGGGTCGAGTCCGGAATAATTTTGGTAAGGTTTGAGACACTTAGTCTCTTTTAAGGAAGTTTAAGTTGGAAAAGTCAACCAGATGTTGACTTATGTGTAAGAGGGATAAGATGCAAGTTCCGATGGTTCAGTTAGCTTCAGGAGGTGATTTATGACTTAGAAGTGTGATCAGAATGGGTTTTGGAGGTTTGGAGTAGATTTAGGCTTGGATTGGCGAAGTTGATATTTTGGCGATTTCCGGTTGTCAGGCGATATTTTGATATAGGGGTCAAAATGGGATTTTGGGAGTTGAAATAGTTCCGTTGTGTGATTTGGGATGTGTGTGCAAAATTTTAGGTCATTCGGACATGGTTTGGTTGGGTTTTTGATCAAAACCATAATTTAGAAGATTTTAGAAACTTTGGCTTAAATCTGAGGTGTTTTAGTTGATTTGATGTTGTTTGAAGTGTTTTGATGATTGAAATAAGTTTGCATAAGGTATTGGGTTATGTTTGTGCTTTTGGTTGAGGTCCCGTGGGCCTCGGGGTGATTTCGGATGGTTAACGGAGAGGTTGGAATCTTGTTGCAGCAGCTGATATTGCTGCTTCTGGTATTTTCGCACCTGCGGTTTGGGGGCCACAGGTGCGGTACCGCATAAGCGAAGATTTGGCTGCATAAGCGGGAGAGACTTGAGGAATAGCAAATCACAGAAGCGGCTAATGGGATCGCATCTGCAGAATCACATATGCGGAGGGAGGCTCGCAGATGCGGAATGGTGAGGTAGAGTCAGGAACCGCAGATGCGGTAGAGGGATCGCACCTGCGGAGTCGCAAATGCGGCTAGTGGACCGCAGATGCAGTATTTGGTCCGGTAAGTGAATTCTGCATAAGCGGAGGATTAGACCGCATATGCGGTATCGTAGAAGTGGGTTTTGGACTGCAGTTGCGGAAAGTCATGGGCAGAGCTATTCCACCATTTTTTACTTCGGCTTTGGAGCTTTTTGGGCGATTTGAAAGAGGGATTTCAAGAGAACTTTGTTGAGGTAAGGAATTTGGACCTAAAACTCGTTCCTATGCTATTATTTCATGGATTAGAGCTAGAAATTATGGAAATCAAATGTTAAAATTGGGGAAACTATGGCTTGGAAACTTAGGCCTTTAATTGTGGATTTGAAGGATCATTTGCGGTCGAATTTGAGAACTTTTGATATGTATGAACTAGTGGGGAGATAAGGAACCTATTGATGTAAAAATTATTGAATTCCGAGACATAGGCCCGGAGGTCCGGTTTGGCCAATTTCGGAATTTTTGGTATTTTGATGTTGTGATTCTATTCGATGCGAGTGGAGGCCAATTCGAGGAGCAAAGGCGTTGCGGAGTAGTATTTTCAATGGTTTAAGGTAAGTAACCATTGTAAATCTGGAACTGAGGGTACAATACCCTGGTATTTGACTTGTTTTGATAAAATTGGTGGCGCATATGCTAGGTGACGAGCGTGTGGGCGCGCATAGGTAGGGATTGTGACTTAGTCCGTCCCGTAGAGACTATTAAGCCACGCATTTGATTTGAAAATATTATGTTATCCCGTATTTTGGATATTTATATTTCATTATGGGTTGTATGCCATGTTTGGGGCCTTGCGCTGACTTGTAGAAACCCTTAGGGGCATTTTGACTATTTTTCCTTACTTTACTTGCTAGAAGCAAAACCTCAGTCATGTTGTACCTGCTTAAATGTTTAAAACTGGTTTTATTACTCTACTCCCAATTGTGAGGACTGTTTGGGTTGAGTTCCCTAATTTCCATTGTTGTGCCCGAGAGGCTGTGAGGTTAAAGACCGAGAGTGGTTGAGAACCCAATTGTAAGGATAATTATATATACGTGAGTTATGGATCGGGCTACACGCCGTAGCAATACATATATGGATCGGGCTGCACGCTATAGCAATATATATATATATTGGATCGGGCTACATGCCGCAGCAATATGATGTTTGGGCTGTAGGAGCCCCTCCGGAGTTTGCACACCCCTATGAGCGTAGTCGACTATTATATATGGATCGGGCTGCACGCCGCAGCGGTTACTATGATTTCTATTAATCTGAGATACTAATGAGCCGAGTGCTGAGAGTGAGTACTGTGTGACGAAAGTCGAGTCATGAATGACTGAGAGGCTGCCCGAGGGGCTATATTCTGAGTGATTCCTTGCCCGAGAGACCTTGTTATGATGTTTTCACTGATTTTACTCTTTTTTTTAAATAAGCCTCTGTTTGATATAACGCTAAGTATTTGATTCCAAATGTTTAAACTGGAAATGTGATTTTATAACGAAAACTAATTTTAAACTGTAAAGATGACCTGATATTCTGTTGATTATCCAGTTATATATTTTGAACTGGTCGTCATTGCTTTCAGTCCTTATTTACTCTAGTTACTTACTGAGTTAGTGTACTCACGTTACTCCCTGCACCTTGTGTGTAGATCCAAGTGCCCGAGCGGCCGAGTGAGGGCTTTTAGCTGTTTCAGTATTTGACGGAGACTTTGAGGTAGCTACATGGCATCCTCAGCCCTGTTCTCTCCCTCCTATCTTATTATTTTTCCGCATTTTTCTAGACTATTGATGTAGTAGGTACTCAGACTTGTATTAGAGGCTCTAGACTCGTGACACCAGATCATGTTGGGGCTGTGTAGTTGTATTGTTATTTTGACTTTCTACATAGCTTTTGTTGCCTTAACGCTTATGATGAATTTGGTACCTAAAACTTGCATTAGAAAATGGCTTAATGTTATTAGAAAGAGGGTTGTGGTTACTGATTAGTTGGCTTGCCTAGTAATGTGATAGGCGCCATCATGACCAGTATTTGGGGTCGTGACAAGTTGGTAGCAGAGCCTAGGTTACATAGGTCTCGCGAGTCATGAGCTGGTTTAGTAGAGTCTCGCGGATCGGTACGGAGACGTCTGTATTTATCCTCGAGAGGCTTCAAAACCTTTAGGAAAATTCTTCATATTCTTGAAATTCTTGTCATGCGAATATGTTGATCCGAATACTAAACTTCTATTATTCCATTCTCTCACAGATGGTGAGGACACGAGCTATCGGGTGGGGAGAACGACCACCAGTTCCACCGGTTGGGGCCACCAGAGGTCGAGGACGCGATCGAGGTCGTGGTAGGGGCAGAGCAGCTACGGCAGCACCTACAGATCCACCAACTGCCCCAGTTCAGGATCAGGTCCCAGTTATGGATGCTACAGCAACACCAGCTCAGGAACCAGCTGTGCCCATTGTGATTCCAGGCCATCAGGAAGCTTTATCTTAGATCTTATCAGTATGTACCGGTTTGGCTAAGGCGGTTTTAGTTACTACGGTCGCAGCTACTTCTCAGGCCGGGGGAGGCAACCAGACTCCCGTTGCTCGCACACCTAAGCAGGTTGTATAGGGTCTTCAGACGCCGGGGGCACCTCCAGCCTAGCCGATTACACCAGCTCAGGAGTTTGTGGTACCAGCTATGCCGGATGATGAGCAGCGTCGACTTGAGAGGTTTGGAAGACTCCAGCCCCCGACATTCAGCAATGCAGAGGGCGAGGATGCCCAGGGTTTCTTGGATAAGTTCTAGAGGATGCTTCGTACGGCAGGGATTCTTGAGACCAGTGGTGTGGCATTTACTACCATTCAGTTTTCTGGGGCTGCTTTCACTTGGTGGGAGGCGTATGAGAGGCGTAGGCCTATTGGTGCAGCGCCTCTTACTTGGCAGCAGTTTTCTGTTCTCTTCTTAGAGAAGTATGTACCACAGTCGTGCCGAGAGGAGCTGTGTAAGCAGTTCAAGTAGTTGCGTCAGGGAGAGATGACTATGACGCAGTATGAGATGCGGTTCTCTGAGTTAGCCCGTCATGCGTTTTAGATAGTTCCCACAGATCGAGAGAGGATCAGGAGGTTTGTTGATGGCCTCACGTACCAGCTTCGGATTCTCATGACTAGGGATAGGGTGACAGGTACTACCTTCGAGGAGGTTGTTGATATCGCCCGTGAGATTGAGTCAGTTCACCAGCAGGAGAGAGAGTAGAGAGAGGCCAAGAGGCCTCGGGGATCTGGTAGCTTTAGTGGTGCTCCTTCGAGGGGTCAGTTCCAGCAGGGCAGAGGCTGTTCATTCAGGCAGGCACATTCAGCTCGCCTAGGTTACCGTGGAGCATCATCGGGTCATGGCTTTTACAGTTCTCCTCAGGGCCACTCATCACTTAGTACCCTTCCAGCTCAAAACTCATCTCATGCTCTATCAGTCCAGAGTTCTTCCATGCCGGGTCCTTCTACTAGTCCTTCTGGTGCCAGGGGTTCCCTTCAGTCCCCATCTCTAGCACCGGGGAGTTGTTATGAGTGTGGAGAGTTTGAGCATATAAGGAGGCAGTGTCCTCGTCTTCATGATAGTTAGTCTCAATAGAGGGATCAGCCCTTGACTTCTGCTCTAGTTACTTCACCATCCGCCCAGCCAGCTAGGGGTAGAGGTTAGTCAGCCAGGAGCCGCCCTAGAGGGGGAGGTCGATCAGGTAGGGGTCAGGCTCGTTTCTATACCCTTCCGGGTAGATCAGATGTTGTTGCTTCAGATGCCGTGATTTCAGGTATTGTTTCAGTCTGCCATAGAGATGCCTTTGTACTATTTGATCCCGGTTCCACCTTTTCTTATGTGTCATCATACTTTGCCTGTTATCTGGATACGCCCCGTGAGTCTTTTATTACACCTATTCATGTATCTACTCTGGTGGGCGATACTGTTGTTGTAGACCGTGTGTATCAGTCATGTGTGGTGACTATTAGGGGTTTGGAGACTCGAGTGGATCTTTTACTATTGTGTATGGTGGATTTCAATGTCATTTTGGGCATGGATTGACTATCTCCGTGTCGTGCTATTCTCGACTGTCATGCTAAGATAGTCACATTGGCTATACCGGGTATGCCACGGATTGAGTGGCGAGGTATGACTGATTATGTTCCCAGTAGAGTGATATCATTCTTGAAAGCCCAACGTATGGTTGGGAAGGGTTGTCTTTCATATCTAGCCTTTGTGAGGGATGTCGGTGTTGAGACTCCCAGTATTGATTCTGTTCTGGTTCTGAGGGATTTTCCCGATGTGTTTCCTGCAGACCTGCCGGGCATGCCACCGGATAGGGATATTGATTTTGGTATTGACCTGGTGCCGGACACTCAGCCCATTTCTATTCTGTCCTATCATATGGTACCAGCGGAGTTGAAGGAATTAAAGGAGCAGCTTCAAGAACTCCTTGATAAAGGGTTCATTCGGCCTAGTGTGTCACCTTGGGGTGCGCCGGTTCTGTTTGTGAAGACGAAGGATGGACAATGAGAATGTGCATTGATTATAGGCAATTGAACAAGGTAACAATTAAGAACAAGTATCCTTTATCTCACATTGATGATCTATTCGACCAGCTTCAAGGAGCGAGAGTGTTCTCCAAGATTGATCTCCGCTCGGGCTATCACCAGTTGAAGATCAGGGATTCAGATATTCTTAAGACGGCTTTCAGGACCCGATATGGTCATTATGAGTTCTTGACAATGTCTTTTGAGCTGACCAGTGTTCATACATTTGATGAACAGTGTGTTCTATCCTTATCTTGATTCGTTTGTCATAGTCTTCATTAATGATATTCTGGTGTATTCACGTAGTCAGGAGGAGCACGCGGAGCATTTGAGATTTATGTTATAGAGATTGATGGAGGAGAAGCTTTATGCAAAATTCTCCAAATGTAAGTTCTAGCTCAATTTAGTGGCTTTCTTGGGGAACGTGGTGTCCAACTAGGGTATTCAGGTTGATCCGAAGAAGATAGAGGTAGTTCAGAGTTGGCCCAAACCGTCCTCAGCTACAGAGAATCGCAACTTTCTTAGTTTGGCAGGCTATTATCGCCGGTTTGTTCAGGGATTCTCATCTATCGCATCGCCTTGGACCAGGTTGACTCAGAAGGGTGCTTCATTTGTATGGTCGGACGAGTGTGAGGAGAGTTTTCGGAAGCTCAAGACAGCTTTGACCACAACTCTAGTATTAGTTTTGCCATCAACTTCAGGTTCATATACCGTGTATTGTGATGCTTCGAGAGTTGGGATTGGTTGTGTGTTGATGCAGGAGGGTAGAGTTATTGGTTATGCTTCTCATCAGTTGAAGCCCCATGAGAAGAACTACCTCGTTCATGATTTGGAGTTGGCTGCCATAGTTCACGCATTGAAGATTTGGAGGCATTACTTTTATGGCGTATCTTGTGAGGTGTTCACTGATCATCGCAATCTTCAGCATTTGTTTAAGCAAAAGGATCTTAATTTGAGGCAGCGTAGATGGTTGGAGTTGCTTAAAGATTATGATATCACTATATTGTACCATCCAGGAAAGGCCAATGTGGTGGCCGGTGCTTTGAGCCGAAAGGTAGTGAGTATGGGGAGTTTGGCATATAGCCCAGTTGGGGAGAGACCTCTTGTATTTGATGTTCAAGGCATTGGCCAATCGGTTCGTGAGGTTAGATATTTTGGAGCCCAGTCGGGTGTTGGCCTGCGTAGTTTCTCGGTCTTCCTTATATGATCGCATCAGAGAGCGCCAATATGATGATCCACATTTACTGGTCCTTAAGGACAGAGTTCAGCATAATGATGCCAGAGACGTGACTATTGGTGATAATGGGGTGTTAAGGATGCAGGGCCGGATTTGTGTGCCCAATGTGGATGGGCTTTGGGAGTTGATTCTGGAGGAGGCCCACAGCTTGCGGTATTCCATTCATCCGGGTGCAACGAAGATGTGTCATGATTTGAGGCAGCATTATTGGTGGAGAAGAATGAAGAAAGACATTGTGGGATTTGTAGCTCGGTGTCTTAATTGTCAGTAGGTGAAATATAAGCATCAGAGACCGGGTGGCTTGCTTCAGTAGATGGATATTCCCGAGTGGAATTGGGAGAGGATCACTATGGACTTTGTTGTTGGGCTTACACGGACTTTGAGGAAGTTCGATGTTATTTGGGTGATTGTGGATCGGCTGACCAAGTCCGCGCACTTCATTCTTGTGTGTACTACCTATTCTTCAGAGTGGTTGGTAGAGATCTATATCTGGGAGATTGTTCGTTTGCATGGTGTCCCAGTTTCCATCATTTCAGATAGGGGAACATAGTTTACTTCGCAGTATTGGAGGTCTATGCAGCGAGAATTGGGTACTCAAGTTGAGTTGAGCATAGCTTTTCACCCTCAGACGGACGAGCAGTCCGAGCGCACTATTCAGATATTAGAGGACATGTTGCATGCTTGTGTCATTGATTTTGGAGGGTCACAGGATCAGTTTCTACCGCTTGCAGAGTTTGCCTATAACAACAGCTACCAGTCGAGTATTCAGATGGCTCCATATGAGGCTTTGTATGGGAGGCAGTGTAGATCTCCAGTTGGTTGGTTTGAGCCCAGTGAGGCTAGGCTATTGGGGATTGATTTGGTGGAGGATGCTTTGGAGAAGCTGAAGGTGATTCAGGAGAGATTTCGTACAGCGCAGTTGAGATAAAAGAGTTATGCTGATAGGAAGGTTCGAGATGTGTCCTACATGGTTGGTGAGAAGGTTTTGTTGAAGGTTTCACCCATGAAGGGTGTTATGAGATTTGGAAAGAAAGGGAAATTGAGTCCGCGGTTTATTAGGTATTTTGAGGTGCTTCGGAGGATTGGGGAGGTGGATTATGAGCTAGCTTTGCCACCCAGCTTGTCGAGTGTGCATCCGGTATTTCATGTTTCTATGCTCCGAAAATATATTGGGGATCCGTCTCATATTTTGGATTTTAGCACGGTTCAGTTGGATGATGATCTGACTTATGATGTAGAGCTAGTAGCTATTTTGGGTCGTCAGGTTCGAAAGTTGAGGTCAAAGGATATAGCTTCAGTGAAAGTGCAGTGGAGAGGTCGGCCCGTGGAGGAGGCTACTTGGGAGACCGAGCGGGGAATGCGGAGCAGATATCCTCACTTGTTTGAGGCTTCAGGTATGTTTCATGATTTGTTCACAGGCGAACGTTTGTTTAAGTTGGGGAGGATGTGACGACCCGGCCAGTCATTTCATGAGTTATCGCTCTGTTTCCCCCATTTCTGCTTTTTTATGCTTCGTTATCCGTGTTTTATGCTATCGGGTTGGTCGGATCGAGTCTGGAATGATTTTGGTAAGGTTTGAGACACTTAGTCTCTTTTAAGAAAGTTTAAGTTGGAAAAGTCAACCGGATGTTGACTTATGTGTTAGAGGGCTCAGATGCGAGTTCTGATGGTTCGGTTAGCTTCGGGAGGTGATTTATGACTTAGGAGTGTGATCGGAATGGGTTTTGGAGGTTTGGAGTAGATTTAGGCTTGGATTGGCGAAGTTGATATTTTGGCGATTTCCGATTGCTAGGCGAGATTTTGGTATAGGGGTCGTAATGGGATTCCGAGAGTTGCATTAGTTCCGTTGTGTGATTTGGAATGTGTGTGCGAAATTTCAGGTCATTCGGACATGGTTTGGTTGAGTTTTTGATCAAAAGCGTAATTTAGAAGATTTAAGAAAGTTTGGTTTGAATCCGAGGTGTTTTAGTTAATTTGATGTTGTTTGAAGTATTTTGATGATTGGAACAAGTTTGCATAAGGTATTGGGTTATGTTTTTGCTTTTGGTTGAGGTCCTGAGGGCCTCGGGGTGATTTCGGATGGTTAACGGAGAGGTTGGAATCTTGTTGCAGCAGCTGATATTGTTGCTTCTGGTATTTTCGCACCTGCGGTTTGGGGGTCGCAGGTGTGGCGCTGCATAAGCGGAGATTTGGCCGCAGAAGTGGGAGAGGCTTGAGGAACAGGAAACTGCAGAAGCGGCTAATGGGATCGCATCTGCGGAATCGCAGATGCGGAGGGAGGCCCGTAGATGCAGAATGGTGAGGTAGAGTCAGGAACCGTAGATGCGGTAGAGGGACCGCACCTGCGGAGTCGCAAATGCGGCTAGTGGACCGCAGATTCGGTATTTGGTCCGATAAGTGAATTCCGCAGTAGTAGAGGATTAGACCGCATATACGGTACCGCTGAAGCGGGTTTTGGACCGTAGATGCGGAAAGGCCTGGGCAGAACATATAAGTTATTTCATTTCGCGAAATTGAGATTTTCCACCATTTTTTACTTCGGCCTTGGAGCTTTTTGGGCGATTTGAAAGAGGATTTCAATAGAACTTCGTTGAGGTAAGGAATTTGGACCTAAAACTCATTCCTATGCTATTATTTCATGGATTAGAGCTAGAAATTATGGAAATCAAAGGTTAAAATTGGGGAAACTAGGGCTTGGAAACTTAGGCCTTTAATTGTGGATTTGAAGGACCATTTGAGGTCGGATTTGAGAACTTTTGATATGAATGAACTCGAGGGGAGATAAGGAACCTATTGATGTAAAAATTATCAAATTCCGAGACGTGGGCCCGGGGGTCAGGTTTGGCCAATTTCGGGATTATTGGTATTTTTGATTGTTTTCGCTTGGGCTTCGTTCCCTTAGCATATTTTGACGTCGTGATTCTGATTTTGGATAGATTCGACTTGAATGGAGGCCAATTCGAGGGACAAAAGCATCGCAGAGTAGTATTTTCACCGGTTAGAGGTAAGTAACCATTGTAAATCTGGAACTGAGGGTACAAAACCCCAGTATTTGACTTGTTTTGATAAAAGCGGTGGCGCACATGCTAGGTGACGAGCGTGTGGGCGCACATGCTAGGTGACGAGCGTGTGGGCGCACACCGGTAGGGATTGTGACTTGGTCCGTCCCGTAGAGACTATTAAGCTGCGCATTTGATTTGAAAATATTATGTTATCCCGTATTTTGGATATTAATATTTCATTATGGGTTGTATGCCATGTTTGGGGCCTTGCGCCGACCTGTAGAAACCCATAGGGGCATTTTGACTATTTTTCCTCACTTTACTTGCTAGAAGCAAATCCTCGGTCATGTTTTACCTGCTTAAATGTTTAAAACTTATTTTATTACTCTACTCCCAATTGTGAGGACTGTTTGAACTGATTCCCTAATTTCCATTTTGTGCCCGAGAGGCTGTGAGATTAAAGACCGAGAGTGGTTGAGAACCCAATTGTGAGGATAATTATATATACTTGAGTTATGGATCGGGCTGCACGCCGCAACGATATGACATTTGGGTTGTAGGAGCCCCTCTGGAGTCTGCACACCCCTAGTGAGCGTAGTCGACTATTATATATGGATCGGGCTGCACGTCGCAGCGGTTACTATGATTTCTTCTATTACGAGATACTAATGAGCCGAGTGCTGAGAGTGAGTATTGTGTGACGAGAGTCGAGTCACGAATGACTGAGAGGCTGCCCGAGGGGCTATATTCTGAGTGATTCCTTGTTCGAGAGGCCTTGTTATGATGCTTTCACTGATTTCACTCTTCTTTTAAATAAGCCTCTGTTTGATATACCGCTAAGTATTTGATTCCAAATGTTTAAACTGGAAATGTGATTTTATAACGAAAACTGATTTTAAACTGTAAAGATGACTTGATATTTTGTTGATTATCCAGTTATGTATTTTTGAACTGCTCGTCACTGCTTTCAGTCCTTATTTACTCTAGTTACTTACTTAGTTGGCGTACTTACGTTACTCCATGCACCTTGTGTGCAGATCCAGGTGCCCGAGCAGCCGAGTGAGGGCTTTCAACTGTTTCAGTATTTGACGGAGACTTCGAGGTAGCTGCATGGTGTCCGCAGCCCTGTTCTCTCCCTCCTATCTTATTATTTTTACGCATTTTTCTAGACTATTGATGTTGTAGGTACTCAGACATATATTAGAGGCTCTAGAATCGTGACACCAGATCATGTTGGGGCTGTGTAGTTGTATTGTTATTTTAACTTTCCGCATACCTTTTGTTGCCTTAACGCTTATAATGAATTTGGTACCTAAAACTTGCGTTAGAAAATGGCTTAATGTTATTAGAAAGAGGGTTGTGGTTATTGATTAGTTGGCTTGCCTAGTAATATGATAGGCGCTATCACGACCGGTATTTGGGGTCGTGACAAAGCATCGGCCACCACATTGGCCTTGCCCGGGTGATACAAAATAGTGATATCATAGTCCTTCAGCAACTCTAACCACCTCCTCTGGCGCAAATTTAGATCCTTTTGCTTGAACAAGTGCTGCAAGCTCCGATGATCAGTATAAATCTCATAGGGAACCCCGTATAAAATAATGGCGCTAGATCTTCAGGGCGTGAACAATGACAGCTAACTCAAGGTCGTGGATAGGGTAATTCTTCTCATGTATCTTCAACTGTCTGGATGCATAGGCAATCGCCCTACCGTCCTACATCAACACCGCTCTGAGGCCAATCCTCGAGGCGTCATAATAGACCGTATAAGACCCTGAACCTATAGGCAGTATCAAAATTGGGGTTGTATTCAAAGCTGTCTTGAGCTTCTGAAAGCTCGCCACACACTCCTCCGTCCACTAAAATGGAGCACCCTTCTGGGTTAACCTGGTCATAGGGGCTGCAATCGATGAGATACCACGTGGCCTAAAAATCCCACGGAGTCCAACTAAAACTCACATTTCGAGAACTTAGCATATAACTTCTTCTCTCTCAAAGTCTGAAGCACAGTCCTCAAGTGCTACTCATGATCTTCCTGACTCCGGGAATACACCAGAATATCATCAATAAAGACAATGACAAACGAGTCAAGATACGGCCGGAACACACTGTGCATCAAATGCATAAAGACTGCTAGGGCATTGGTCAGCCCAAATGACATAACAAGGAACTCGTAATGACCATACCGAGTCCTGAAAGCAGTCTTCGGGATATCTGGATCCCGAATCTTCAACTGATGGTAACCTGAGCACAAGTCAATCTTAGAAAATACTCGTGCGCCTTGAAGCTGGTCAAACAGATCACCAATACGAGGCAAAGGATAACGGTTCTTCACTGTAACCTTGTTCAATTAGCGATAATCGATACACATACGCATAGAACCATCATTTTTCTTCACCAATCAAGACAGGAGCACCCCAAGGTGATACACTGGGTCGAATAAAACCCTTATCAAGCAATTCCTGTAACTGATCCTTCAACTCCTTCAATTTAGGAGGATCCATACGATACGGAGGGATAGAAATGGGTTGAGTGCCCGACAACAGATCAATGCCAAAATCAATATCTCTATCGGGCGGCATGCCCGGAAGATCAGCTGGAAACACATCGGGAAAATCCCGTACTACTGGGACTGAATCAACTGAAGGGGTATCAATACTGACATCTCTCACATAAACTAAATACGCGTCACACCCTTTCTCAACCATATGCTGAGCTTTAAGAAAATAGATAACTCTACTGGGAGTGTGATCTAAAGTACCCCTCCACTCAACACGCGGCACACCTGGCATAGCCAGCGTCACGGTTTTGGCATGACAATCAAGAATAGCATAATAGGGCGACAACCAGTCCATGCCCAAGATAACATCGAACTCTACCATGCTGAGCAATAACAAATCGGCTCTGGTCCCAAAACCACTAAGAGCAATCAAACACGACCGATAAATGTGGTATACAACAAGAGAATCTCCCACAGGAGTAGAAACATAAACAGGGGAACTCAAGGAATCCCAAGGTAAACTCAAATGCGGAGCAAAATAAGAAGGCACATAAGAATAAGTGAAGCCTGTATCAAATAGAACCGATGCATTTCTGTGACAAGCCAGTACAATACCTGTGATGACAGAATCGGAGGCAACAGCCTCGGTACGGGCAAAAAAGGCATAATATATGGCTTGGCCTTCCCCTCTAGCTAGTTGAGCAAGTGGGGTAGCAACTGGTGTTGTGATCATAGCCTGATAACTCTACAGAGCGCGCTGCGGCAAAGAAGTCTATGGAGGTACACTCCTCCCAAGTCTAGGGCAATCCCACACCACATGGCATGTGTCCGTGATAAGTAGGATTTTAACATATTTTATACCAATACTTGCCTGCGCTTTGCGTGTAATTTGCTACAAAATAGTCCCAAAATGCTTACAGATTGCGCTTGATTGCAGGTTTGAGCTATGAAGTGACAAATCGTCAAAGATCGACTCAAATCTGAGTGAAACCTGCTCAAGTAAGGACATTCAAAACTTCATACGGACCTCACCATCATGTCATGCGGCCGCACCATAGGAGTTCAGAGACTGAAATTACAAGTCAAGTTCATGCGGCCCGCGACCCACTTCATGCGGCCCGCGTCTCACTCATGCGGCCGCACAATCTTGCTATGCGGTCGCGTCCAAAAAGTTTAGAGAGTGTCATATTCCAGAAGCAAACCACGCGGCCACGTCCCACTTCATGCGGCCTGCATCCCTCTCCATGCGGCCGCACTCTATGGTCACGCGGTCCACGTCCAAGAAGTTCAGAGAAGCTGCAAAACTATTCATGCGGTCGCACAACAACTTTGTGCGGTCCGCGCCAGTCTTCATGCGGCCGCATTCCATCTTTGTGCGATCCGCATCACCATCTTCAGAGAGCAAGATTCAGAGGTCAAGCAACCCAGTTCGGCCACGTGCCAACTTTGTGCGGTCCGCACTAACCCCGCAGGGGTATTTTTGTCCAATTTTTCCAGCCTACTATAAATAGAATATTTTACCATTTTTAGGTCAAGTTGGGTACATCTGATAGCTGATGCACTCGTGAGACTTATGTTTTGGCCTATCTTGGGAATTTTTAGCTTAGTTTCATCCTAGATTATTGTAGTTTAACATTAGCAATTAATGAATATGGTTGTTTCATCTTCTATTTTTTCATTTTCTTCTTTAATTATGTCTATCTAAACCCATTAACTAGGGTTGTGGCTCAACCCTAGTGTGGGTAATTAATGGGTGTAGCTTCTTAATGATAGATTGATATTGGGTGTTTTTTATTTGGGTTAATTTTATGGTTTAATTAAGGATTGTTGGTTGCAAACATTGATTCTAGCTTAGTGGGTCTTGACTCTTCTTGAGAAAGAGAGTCTATGACCCCAAAATTGACCCAACAAGGAATTGGGGTGGACCCATGAGAAATGGTAGTCCCAATTAACGGGTTAAACCTCGAGAGAGTAATCACCCTACTTGAACCCTAGTTGTTTGGTCTAATTGGCCTACCCAATTGGTCTCGAGAGAGTCAATTGGGCAAAATCGCTCTCTCTACCGAGAGATGTGAGAGTGGGTATAATTGTGCAACGGTTATAACATTGATCCCAAATATGTCAATCTATTATTAGTAGTCTTTACCCGTTAGTTAACCACCTAGGTGATGCCACGACCCTAGTGCCTTTCTCTATATTAATCAAAACTTAGAACATCTCTCTTTAGAATAAATTAGCCTAAATTTGTAGTTGATAATAGTAGTTATTAAACAAAAACCCCAAAAACATTTAGAAGTACAATTAGGAGCAAGCACGCATTCCTAGTCTGAACAAATACGCAACTCCATCCCAAGTTCCCTGTGGAAATTGACCCCGATACCACTATTCGGGTAAAAGTCTTAGCGCCTGCTCTTCCTACCGTTGTGTGAGGTTGAGTTTGCTGCGATCACTTTTTGGCGCCGTTGCCGAGGAGCTTACGGTATTGACTATTTGTGTAGCTAGTTTTGTGTTTTGCTTCTCTTTCCTTCTTGATTACTAATTTTGTTTGTGTCGATCAATCAGGTACAATGGCTCTTAATGCAAATGACCCTCTCGGCAATGTGATAGCAGGGGGGGAGGTAGAGGATCTAGAACAAGATGAGGTCTTACCTCAAGTTCCACAGAGGGGCCGACATGTCAATATAAATGCAAATAAGAACAACCATATTCCAGACCCTCCTCCAGCACCACCGAGAGTGGCTCCAGAGTTTTACCAAATCAAGGATACGCCAGTGCTATTGTTCCTCCTTGAATCCGGGCGGGGAACTTTCAAATCACAAATGTTATGCTGACCTTGGTCAAGCAGAGAGGTTATTTCACGGGTGCCTCTGATCAAAATGCCTACAAGCACTTGAAGGGGTTCGTGGATACATGTTGGGGTAGCAAGCAGACAAACGTTTTCGAGGATGCGTTGAGATTGAGGCTTTTCCCGTTTTCTCTTCGGGGTAAAGCATTGGATTGGTTAGAAAGGCTCCTCAATCATTCTATTACAACATGGGATGAATTGGCGGACAAATTTATTGCCAAGTTCTTCTCTCTAAGTCATATGGCAGCTCTTCGGGATGAAATTATTGCTTTCAAGCAAGAGCCGACGAAACCTTTGCATGAGATATGGGAAAGATATAGAACAATGGTGAAAGAGTGCCCTAATAATGATATGACCGAGGCTATGATTCAATGAACCTTTTATCGTGGCATCAACACCACAAATCAATGCATCGTGAACCAATTGGCCGGAGGGAACTTTATGAAACTTTCTTACCAAGAGGCATGTGATGTACTGGATGAAATGGCCGACACCTCTTCGGCATGGCAAAGCCGAGCAAACATGACCTAAGGTGACCCTACGGTCATCCATTTGCACAAGGAATTGCACGATCATGGCCAAGCTATCGCTGAGCTTACAACAACTATGAATCAATTGGCAAAGGTGCAATTGCAACAAGTCCAAAACCCACGCCAAGTCAACGCAATGGAAGGTGTTTCTATGTTGAAAAGGACGCAAAGAGGACAACAACCTCAAGGTAATTGTGAACAATATGACAACAATAATGATGGTGGTGGTTATTCAAATGAGTGCTATAATGATCAAAGCGAAGAAGTCCAATATGTCAACAACTATCAAGGGAATAGAGGTAACTCTTCAAATCAACAATGGCGTCTTCAAGGTAATTGGGGCAATCAACAACAAGGCGTAGGTAATTGGAATAACAACAACCAAAACAACAATTGGGGTAATCAAGGCAACCAAGGAAATTGGCATGGTAGTAACAATAATTGGGGCAACAACAACAATCAAGGAGGGTGGAACAATAGCGGGAACCAAGGCAACCGGGGGCAAGGTTTTCAAAGGAACCCCATGTACCAACAACCGAACAATCCACCCCCCTTTCCTTCTCAAGGTTCGAGTTCGTCCGGAAGCGAGATGGGGAGAATTGAAAGCATGTTCGAGCAAATGATGAAAAAGAACCAAGATTCCGAGGCCCAATTAGCTTCGCATAACACATCTATCCGGAACTTGGAAGTGCAATTAGGCCAAATCTCTCAGTCTTTAAATACTCTCCCAAAGGGTGCTCTACCAAGTGATACGGTAGTAAACCCCAAGGGTGGGCACAATAATCATGTGATGGCAGTGACAACGCGAAGTGGAAGAGGCAGTGATGTGCATGCCTCAAGAGGAAACCAAGTTATGGTGGATGAAGATGAGTTACGAGATAATGAAATGCCTTTTGTTGGTTGAAGATGTAGTTGAACCAAGTGTGAGAGATGATGTGCGGATAGATGTTCATGAGGTTGAGGAGGAAACACAAGAGGCCGTGAACCCGTCTAGGGAACACGTGATTGATATGCCTGAGCCGGTGGTGCCCAAAGCCCAAGCACCCTTACCTCGACCTCCTCCGCCCTATCCTCAACGGTTGGCCAAGCAAAAGGGTGACAACCAATTTAAGAAATTCATTGAGATGATGAAGAGTTTGACTATCAACGTGCCTTTGGTGGAGGCACTCGAACAAATGCCAGGGTACGCAAAGTTCATGAAAGAGTTGGTTACAAAAAAGAGATCAATGGAGTGTGAGACAATCAAGATGACCCATCAAGTGAGCGCAATTGTGCATTCTATGGCTCCGAAACTTGAGGACCCCGGTGCATTCACTATCACATGTACTATTGGAAGTGCTGACTTTGCAAAAGCCCTTTGTGACTTGGGGGAAAGTATCAATTTAATGCCATATTCGGTCTTCAAGACCTTGGGAATCGGACAACCTCGTCCAACTTCTATGAGGCTTCAAATGGTGGACCGGTCAATGAAGCGGCCTTTGGGGATTTTCGATGATGTCCTTATTCATGTTGATAAGTTCATATTGCCGGCCGATTTCGTTATTTTGGATTGTGAGGTGGATTTTGAGGTGCCAATTATCCTTGGAAAACCTTTCCTAGATACTGGGAAGGCTTTGGTAGATGTCGAGGCGGGAGAGTTGACCTTCCGAATTGGTGATGAAAAGGTGGTGTTCCATGTGTGCAAATCTATGAGGCAACCGAATAGCACCGAGGTGTGCTCGTTTGTTGACATTGTCACGGCGGTGATAGTGGATGACACAAGCGCAATGGTGAATGTTGAGGACTCACTTGAAGTCGTGCTCTTGAACATGGATGTTGATGATGATGCTGGGAGAGTTGAATGTGTAAACGCGTTGCATGGTATGGGCTCGTATTCTTATGAGCCTAGGAAGTTATCCTTGGATCTTGAGAATCGCAAAACTCCCCTAACCAAGCCATCTATTGAGGAGCCGCCGGTGTTAGAGTTGAAACCACTTCCTCCTCACCTCAGGTATGAATACTTGGGACCTAATTTCACTTTGCCTGTTATTCTTTCGTCTTGCTTGACTAACGTGCAGGTTGACACCACTTTGACAGTTCTACAAAAGCGCAAGAGGGCGATCGGATGGACATTGGCGGATATTCGGGGAATAAGCCCTGCCTTTTGCATGCATAAGATCATATTGGAGGAGGATGTGAGTCCCTCACTTGAACACCAAAGAAGACTCAACAAAGCTATGCAAGAAGTGGTCAAGAAGGAAGTTATCAAGTGGCTTGACGCCGTTATGGTGTATCCTATTTCTGACAGCTCATGGACTTCTCCGGTGCAATGCGTACCGAAGAAGGGCGGGATGACTGTGGTAACCAATGCTAAAAATGAGTTGATTCCTACTCGGACAGTGACGGGATGGAGAGTGTGTATGGACTATAGAAAGCTTAACAAGGTGACTCGAAAGGATCATTTCCTGTTGCTGTTCCTCGACCAAATGCTTGATCGTCTTGCGGGTCGGTCGTTCTATTGCTTTTTAGATGGGTATTCGTGGTACAATCAAATTCTCATCGCCTCGGAAGATTAGGAAACGATGACCTTTACTTGTCCCTACGACACATTTGCATTTTTGAGGATGCCGTTTGGATTGTGTAATGCCCCAGCGACCTTTCAACGATGTATGATGGCAATTTTCACCGACATGGTGGAAGATATATTGGAGGTCTTTATGGATGATTTTAGCATGGTGCGGGACTCCTTTGAAGAATGCTTGACAAATTTGGATCGTGTGTTGGCCCGATGTGAAGATACAAACCTAGTTCTCAATTGGGAAAAATGCCATTTTATGGTAGAAGAGGGTATTGTATTGGGTCATAAGATTTTGAAGAGAGGTATTGAAGTTGACAAAGCCAAGATTGAAGTCATTTCAAGGCTACCTCCCCCTACTTCTGTCAAAGGGGTGAGGAGCTTTTTGGGGCACGCGAGTTTCTACCGAAGGTTCATCAAAGATTTCTCTAAGGTAGTTAATCCGTTGTGCAAGTTGTTAGAGAAGGAGGCCAAGTTTGTTTTTGATGAGAAATGCATGGAAGCTTTCGAACTTCTAAAACACAAGTTGACAACAACCCCTATCATTACCGCACCCAATTGGAGCTTGCCTTTTGAGCTCATGTGTAACGCTAGTGATGTTGCGGTAGGGGCGGTCTTGGGTCAAAGAATCAACAAGATGTTCCATCCGGTGTACTACTCAAGCAAGACGATGAATGAAGCTCAAAGAAACTATACAGTCACCGAGAAGGAGTTGCTAGCTATTGTGTTTGCCCATGGAAAAGTTCTGACCATACCTTATGGGGGCCAAAGTGATTATCCATACCGATCATGCCGCCCTTAGGTATTTGATGACCAAGAAAGATTCAAAAGCAAGGTTGATGAGATGGGTGCTACTTCTTCAAGAGTTTGATCTAGAAATTGTGGACCGAAAAGGAAGTGAAAATCAAGTGGCGGACCACTTGTCCCGCTTGGAAGAAGAGGGAGGCCTTCTGACGGCCTTGAAATCAATGATGCATTCCTGGATGAACAACTCCTTGCGGTATCTATGCATGATATGCCGTGGTTTTCTGATGTGGCAAATTATCTTGTGACCGGTATAATCCCGCGTGAGCTCTCTTATAACCAAAGGAAGAAGCTCAAGCGGGATAGTTTGGATTATTATTGGGATGAGCCATATTTGTTCAAGATTTGCACCGATGGTGTGATTCTCCGATGTGTCCCGGAAGAAGAACAATTGAGTATTTTGGAGGCTTGTCATTCCTCTCCCTATGGCGGCCATCATGGCGGGGTGAGGACGACTTCTAAGGTGCTTAGTTGCGGTTTCTATTGGCCCTCCTTATTTAAAGATACCGGTGATTTTGTCAAGAGATGTGATGAATGACAACGAGCCGGTGGGATTTCAAAAAAGGATGAGATGCCTCTCAACACAATTCTAGAGGTGGACATTTTTGATGTGTGGGGTATCGACTTTATGGGATCGTTCGTGAGTTCTTGTGGGAACACCTATATCTTGGTAGCGGTTGATTATGTGTCGAAATGGGTCGAAGTCGTCGCTTTGCCCAACAATGAAGCTAGAAGTGTGGTGGCATTCTTGAAAAAGAGTATCTTCACAAGGTTTGGCACTCCATGTGCTATCATTAGTGATGGTGGTTCTCATTTTTGCAACCGGGCTTTTGATTCATTGCTTGCCAAGTATGGTGTAAATCACAAGGTGACCACTCCTTATCATCCTCAAGCGAGTGGCCAAGTTGAGGTTTCCAACCGAGAGATCAAGAGTATTTTGTCCAAAACTGTCAATGCCAATAGGACCGATTGGTCGAAGAAACTAGATGATGCTCTTTGGGCCTATCGGACAGCTTACAAGACCCCGATTGGTATGTCTCCGTACCGGTTGGTGTTTGGGAAAGCTTGTCATCTTCCGGTGGAATTGGAGCATAAGGCTATGTGGGCCTTGAGAAAATTGAACATAGAATGGGATGTCGCTGCGAATCTCCGGGTTGAGCAACTCAATGAGCTAGACGAGTTTAGATTTCATGCCTACTCCAGCGCGTCCTTGTACAAGGACAAGATGAAGTACCTTCACGATAAGTATGCCCGAGGGAAGGAATTCAAAGTTGGTGACATGGTTCTTCTTTTCAACTCCCGGTTGAGGTTATTCCCGGGAAAGCTTAAGTCTAAGTGGAGTGGTCCATTTGAAGTTGTTGGTGTAACCCCATTTGGAGCTATTGATCTCAAAAACAAAAATGGTGAAGTTTTCCGGGTCAATGGGCATCGTGTGAAGCATTACTTGGGAAAGTTTGATGACACCCCCGTGGTGGCACTCATTCATTTGAAGTGACTTTGATGGTAACATGTGTAGTGCCGCGACGTTAAATCAGGCGCTTCTGGGAGGCAACCCATGTCTTTTTTTTTTATTTCTGTTGTAGATTAGGATTTCTGAGCTAATGGTTTGTGAGATGTTGTAGGAATTGTGATTGAACCAGTGCAAAATAACTGTGCAAAAAAAAAGTGCACAGTCTCTAAACAGTGACCGTGCGGCCACAATCTCACTTTGTGCGGTCCGCACCGACCAAAGAAAATATTGCCAAGTCTCTGAACTGTGTTCACGCAGCCGCGTCCCACTTTGTGCGGCCCGCGTGGTTCTCATGCGGCCGCAACCCGTCTCATGCAGTCCGCGCGCCTTCGCTGTAGCTCCAAGTAAATGGTAAAGTCTCAGTGCGGCCCGCGGTCGTGTTTATGCGGCCGCATGGGACGGTAAGTGATGGGCCCCACTGTGTTTCCTATAAATAGACCATTAGGATCTTCATTAGAATTTTTCGCCAAAATTAACCCCAGAGCCCTAAAAGTTACTGTTCACATTCAGAGACCCCTCTTAATGTTAATATCAAGAGCATTTCTTCGCTTTCATGGTAACATATCTCTCACATTAGTCTTTACTTAGTATTAATTTAAACTTTATACATGTTCTCCTAGTCATAACTTCTTCGTTTTTCTTTTTTTTTGTTCTTCGTCGTTTCATAATTAGGATAGTTTTATATTTTTCTTATTGTTCTTTGAAATGATGGGCATGTTATAAATGAGTAGGGACAAAGTAGGATGCTAAAACGTGAAAGACTTGAGTTTTTTGTAAAACCCTAATTGCCCCAGTAATTAAAGCGCAGTGCGGCCGCACCCCCTAATTATGCGGTCCGCATGCCTTTTATACTGCCGCATCATTCTGCTACGCGGCCTGCGTAACCCTTGAACCTAAAGGTTGATTATCCCAGCGCGGCCGCATGCCCAGTTTGTGCGGTCCGCGCCATGCCCCACGTGGCCACATCCCATGTTTGCGCGGTCCGCGTGGGTGAGGTTCAGAGGGCACCAGTTTTAATAGTATGGCCAATGCGGCCGCATGACCAGTTTGTGCGGACCGCGTTGTCCCCCACGCGGTCACACCCCTTGTTCATGCGGTCCGTATGGTTCCTAATCAAAGAGGTGTTCATTTCCCAAGTTGGTCAGTGCGGTCCGCATGCCTTATTTGTGTGGTCCGCACTGATATCACCTGTTCTCTGTCTGTGTTTCTGTTCTGTACTTAAACTCTGCAATTGCCTGAACTAACAATGTTAGAATTATTTGTGTGCAGGAAATGGTTAAACAACAAGGGCGTGGAGCTAAACAACCCGGACAAGGAGTTGACCCCTCCTGGGGAGGTAAAACAAAATTGAAGAAACTCTCTCCCCATCCAAAGCTAAAAACAAGAAAGCAGGTGATAAGTGATGAAGAGCAGTCGGGGAGTGAGTACCTCCCCTCTCAGGATGTCTCAACTGATTCGGGGAAAGCCCCCGCAGGCCCAGCTAAAGCTCCAATTGTTATACAACCTGAGTCGTCTGAGGGCTCAGAAGCAGGCAGTGCCAAATACTCCACCTCCCCCACAGCTTCAGAATCCAGGGAGGGTGCAGAAGATAAAAACAAAAGTGACGAGGAGGTCCCAGACAGTGGGGTACTTAGAGTTGGGGGAATTGAAAGAACTAGAAACCCAGTTGTATGGCAGGACAGATTTGTCAGCGAGGTGGCCTTTCATAAATTTCGGGAAGTGTGGCCCAAGAAGAAGGTGATTCCAGAAAGAAGAGTAATCACTCGGGATTTGTTACCCTACCTTCCCCGATTCCATGAACAATTTCTTACTAGAGTTGGGTGGGATTTCTTTAAAGATGAGCTGGTCGATGCAAATGAACATATGGTGAAGGAATTCTACAGCAATGTGGCCCACACAAAAGTAGGGTCAACTGCAACCAAAGTGCGGGATAAGAAGATAGTGTTCTCGGGAGAGGCGTTGAACGAATATTTGGGTTTCAATGAGGAGGATGACTCTCTGTACAGAGAGAAGTTAGAATTGAAAGAGGAAGCTCGTCCTTGGGTGGCACAGTTCTTAGCTTAGCCGGGTACTGTTCCGGAGTGGATTCAGGTGGGGAAGAAAATACTGTGAAAGAACCTTAATTTTGAGGCGAGAGGATGGTTAACTTTTGTAAACAACAGGTTGGACCCTTCGTCCCATGACCAGACCATTCCAGTCGCCCGAGCGGTTCCCATCGCATCCATCATGGCAAGTTTCCCCATCAATGTGGGGAATGTTATGTACAGTGTGATCACATCCATTGGCATTGATACGAACAAAAGCTACCCCTACCCGAACACCCTAACAATGTACTTTGAAGATGCAAAGGTGAAAAAATACCCTTTCGATGTTGGAGTCTGGTCGGCGTCCCCATTCCCATGGCTTAATATTCAGGGGGCGGACAACCCGAAGGGGGATAAGAAGGGAAAAGCATCCACCTCTGCCCTGACTGGCCAGTCTGAGGAGCCAGTTGCGGTAGAGGCTTCTATTTAGCCACCTACTCCTACTTCCACTACTGTTCCGGACATCCCATCCTCCTCTGCAGGTCCCAGTTCTTCAACTGGCCCAGTGGTTCCCACATCCAAATCCAACCCCCTCACGGCCCAGCAATTAGCAAAGACATTGGCCAGTTTGAACAACTGGATGTCAGTCTCGACATCCAAGTTGTCCACTTTGGCAACCACAGTTGCGGCCCAGTCTGTTCCAGCCACCGTTGAGATTCCTCAGTCCATTGAGGAGACATTGAAGATACTCCTGGCCAACCAGGAGAAGATTTTGGCTACTCAGGCTACCTTGACAAAGGCAGTTGATGCACAGGGCAAAGCTCTAAAGGGGCTTGCCAGAGAACACAAGAAGATGAGAAAATCTCGGGCATCTAAGGAAGAGGTGAAGGAGATCCGAGCCGAGGTTGACAAGCTAAAGGCAGACCAGTTGCCTTTAGACTTGTTCTTTGATGAGTCAGCACCTCCACCAGCAGTAGTTGTACCGGAGCCACAGCAGGAGGAGGAGCCTAGGAACCCAAGGAAGAAGAGGAAGCTTCCTAGCACTGAGGGTGTTATGATAGAGGTAGCACAGATTCAGGAGGATACTTTCAGTGCTCCACCAAATGTTCAGCCGATCCATGACCCAGCCCCTATCCCAGCAGCAGAGTAGTAGCAGGCCGGGAACCAGTCTGAGGTTCCCGCCAGTACAGAGGACAAGGGGACCACTGATCAGCCCATGACGATGGATTAGGCTTGAGGCGCCACTCTATATCATTTCTCTATTTATATGCTTATTTTTGTAGTTGGCATTGGGGACAATGCCAGCTTTTATTCGTGGGGGTGCGCCCTACTATTTTGTATTTTGATGGTTGATACATTTGAGATAATTGTACATATTTATTTGACTCTTAGCTTATGTTGCTAGTTGATAGTTGGCTTGTACATAACTTTTCATTCTAGTTACTTTTCTACTTTATGTACATATTCATCCCCCCCCCCGTTGTATATTCTACTCCCCTATTATACATATTCATTCGGTTTTTCTATTTTCGTTAAAAAAATTTGTTTTTAGTTTCATAGCAGGCTCGTAACCTTTTGGTTTTGTGTTGGTGTTTGCAGTAAGCCCTTGGTTTTATTAATGCCACGGTTCTTTCCAAGGATAGAGCGTTGTGCGAACCGGGTGGCTCTTCCCAATGAGAGATAGCGTGACAACCTTCTTAAGGGTTTGAGTCCGTTTTTTATTTTTCTTTTTTTTTTTGATTTTCAAGTTTTGCAGTCAAAGGTACCTCAGGAAAAGCTTCACTTGGGCCTAACACATTTTCCTTTGATCCCATGGTCAAAGATATAATGTTGTGCTTAGGATGGTGAAAGTCGTGGCCTTGAGACTCTTGTGTTGACCAAACAGTCATCATGTGGTCGTATTGGACCATTGTGCGCTTAAATCATAACTAAGGTCATTGTGGGCCCTCGACTCGATATCTTTAGCAATCCTTGAGAGTGTGTGGTGAGGAATTCAATTTGCGAGTCCAAGTCCCGAGCCGATGGTCTAGAACTTGCCCCGAATGTTTGTTGAGGCAAAGTCTTAGGTGAAATTTGGCTTGAGAAGTGATTGTAGGCTCTCCTTGATCCAAAATGCTAAGATTGAACAATTCTATGACCTACCAATGAAATGATCCCTAGTTAACCCTTTTGAGCCTTGAACCTTCTTCTTTCAAGAACCAAAGCTACAAGCCTATACCCGTTCTTAATTATACCCTCTCTTGGCACCCAAATCTTCCCTTGAGTAGATGGCAAATATCTACGTTTGGGGGGAGACAAGAAAGGAAACAATGTGGTAAAAGGTATAAAAGCAAAAAGAAAAAGAAAGGTAATAAAAAAAAAGATAAGACAAAAAGAAAGACCTAATTGAATAAGGTCAAAAAGGGGATTCAAAGAAAACAAAAGTGAAAAAGGATGTGGAAAAAGTAGAAAAAGGAGAAATGTGTTGAATTGCATAAGGGTGACAATGTGTCTCTCTAACCCCTTGAAAAAGAAGTGAATACTCAAATGAGTCAAGAAAGTGTGCCAAAATGAATCAAAAGAAGTGCTTAAGGGAAGATTGAACCCACTTGAACAAAAATATGTCCTACCCTTACCCAAAAGCCTTCACAATGACTCCACAAAAGCCCTACATGATTTTGAGTTGAAGGGAACCTACATTAGTGGATACTTACATAAGGGGCAAGCATATGGTACTTAGAGCCGGACTTGTGGCCTCTTCTTTGAGAGAGATGAGTGAAAATCCATCAACCTCGGTTTGTGTGTCAATACTTTAAAAGGTGAGGTTCACTTAGAGAGAGTTGAGGATGTGTGAGTTTAGGTTCCACAATGGCCAAAGTAATTGAGAAAAGTTCTTTGATAAAATATGTCAACTCTTGATGCTCTTGTGTCACACTTGATCCACAAGTTTTCAAAGTTTAAATGTGTTAATGATGCATTCGCATTGAAGGCAATTGTTAGTCCCAATTGATGCTTGTTGAGGTTACTTTAGGATAAGCTGAAAAATTGCTTAGATGTTGCCTTTGAGGGGTGGGCCTTGTTTTATTTGCTTGAGGACAAGCAAAGGTTTAAGTTTGGGGGAGTTGATAAGTAGGATTTTCACATGTTTTATACCCATACTTGCCTGCGCTTTGAGTGTAATTTGCTACAAAATAGTCCCAAAATGCTTACAGATTGCGCTTGATTGCAGGTTTGAGCTATGAAGTGACAAATCGTCAAAGATCGGCTTAAATCGGAGTGAAACCTGCTCAAGTGTCAAAGATCATTAAAGTAAGGACATTCAGAACTTCATGCGGACCGCACCATCATGTCATGCGGCCGCACCATAGGAGTTCAGAGACTGAAATTACAAGTCAAGTTCATGCGGCCCGCGTCTCACTCATGCGGCCGCACAATCTTGCTATGCGGTCGCGTCCAAAATGTTCAGAGAGTGTCATATTCCAGAAGCAAACCACGCGGCCGCGTCCCACTTCATGCGGCCCGTGTCCCTCTCCATGCGTCCGCACTCTATGGTCACGCGGTCCGCGTCCAAGAAGTTCAGAGAAGCTGCCAAACTATTCATGCGGCCGCACAACAACTTTGTGCAGTCCGCGCCAGTCTTCATGCGGCCGCATTCCAACTTTGTGCGGTCCGCATCACCATCTTCAGAGAGCAAGATTCAGAGGTCAAGCAACCCAGTGCGGCCGCGTGCCAACTTTGTGCGGTCCGCACTAACCCCGCAGGGGCATTTTTGTCCAGTTTTTCCAGCCTACTATAAATAGAATATTTTACCATTTTTAGTCAAGTTGGTTACATCTGATAGCTGTTGCACTCGTGAGACTTATGTTTTGGCCTATCTTGGGCATTTTTAGCTTAGTTTCATCATAGATTATTGTAGTTTAACATTAACAATTAATGAATATGGTTGTTTCATCTTCTATTTCTTCATTTTCTTCTTTAATTATGTCTAGCTAAACCCATTAGCTAAGGTTGTGGCTCAACCCTAGTGTGGGTAATTAATGAGTGTAGCTTCTTAATGATACATTGATATTGGGTGTTTGTTATTTGGGTTAATTTTATGGTTTAGTTAAGGATTGTTGGTTGCAAACATTGATTCTAGCTTAGTGGGTCTTAACTCTTCTTGAGAAAGAGAGTCTATGACCCCAAAATTGACCCAACAAGGAATTGGGGTGGACCCATGAGAAATGGTAGTCCCAATTAATGGGTTAAACCTCGAGAGAGTAATCACCCTACTTGAACCCTAGTTGCTTGGTCTAATTGGCCTACCCAATTGGTCTCGAGAGAGTCAATTGGGCAAAATCGCTCTCTCTACCGAGAGGTATGAGAGTGGGTATAATTGTGCAACGGTTATAACATTGATTCCAAATATGTCAATCTATTATTAGTAGTCTCTACCCGTTAGTTAACCACCTAGGTGATGCCACGACCCTAGTGCCTTTCTCTATATTAATCACACCTTAGAACATCTCTCTTTAGCATAAATTAGCCTAAATTTGTAGTTGATAATAGTAGTTATTAAACAAAAACCCCAAAAACTTTTAGAAGTACAATTAGGAGCAAGCATGAATTCCTAGTCTGAACAAATACGCAACTCCATCCCAAGCTCCCTATGGAAATTGACCCCGATACCACTATTCGGGTAAAAGTCTTAGCGCCCACTCTTCCTACCGTTGTGTAAGGTTGAGTTTGTTGCGATCAGTCAGCACACTAAAAACAAACTCTTGGAGGACGTGGTACTGGGAACTATGCGGTACGGGTACTCCAAGACCCCTGAACACTTGAAACACTATGTGAAATCTGAGAGTCAAACTGAGCTGGCTGACCCACAAAACCTCTGCCATGTCGTACTCTTCCTCCAAAATAAGGACCAGTGGGTCTCTCCAGTCTACGAGGTCTCCTCACTTCCCTATACTCTCTCTCCTGAACTCATCTGTCCTCTCTCTCCTGGACCCATCTGTCCTCTACTCGGCGAGAGGTCCTCACTACCCGCTAAACTGGGACCACTAGCTGTGTCGCTATGATATCTAGAACTCGACTAATGAGAACTCGCTGCTCTAGAGTGGGGTTGGTAGAAGTCTGGGTCCCTTTCCCGATCTGTGAAGTAGTTGGTACAACCTGAATCAACCCCGCCTGAACTAACGTACCAAACATGCTCAGGAACTGTGCTAATGTCTCCTGAAATGGTGGAGCAGTAGTAGCAGTCGGCTCATCCGGTGCCTGGGCTCTGGCTGGAACTGTTGGTGGCTCCTCGGTGGAAGCTCACCCGGGTGCTCTGGTTGCACCACATACGCATCCTCGGCCTCTACCCCGGCCCCGACCTCCGACGGCTCTCGCAGGGGGCACGAGTGTCTGATCATCCCTAGTAGCACGTGTCCTCACCATCTGTGAGAGAATGGAAGATAGAGGTTTAGGATTTGCGATGTCAAAAATCTCGCACGACATGGAATCAAATGAAGTGGAATTTTCCTAACAGTTACATAACCTATCGTAGATAAGTACAGACGTCTCTATACCGATCAGCGAGACTCTAATAAACCAGCTTATGATTCATGACTCCTATGAACCTAGAGCTCTGATACCAATTGTCACAACCCCGGTTCACCCTCCGTGAACCATCATGACGGCACCTAGTCTCTACGATTAGGTAAGACTAAAACGCAGAAGAATACAATTTAAAACAGAAATAATGGAATAAAACAGCATTTTATAAGTGCCCCTCGGCATACAATTGGTTTATCTATATATATATATATATATATCCCAAAACCCAAAAACCCATGAATCACAAGCTAAGAGATACATAAGAAGCTCTAACTCCAAAAATGTCTAACAAAAGGGAAGTACTAAAGGGCTATACTATTACAGAAAGATAGAAAAGGACTCTTCGGTCTGCGAACTTGGCATATAAACCTCGAAGTCTCTATAAAAGCGACTAGACTGAGTGAAAGTAACTGGATCTGCACATGAAAAACATGCACAGAAAAGGCATGAGTACACCACATCAATACTCAGTAAGTGTCAAGCCTAACCTTAGTCGGGTAGTAACGAGGAAGGTCAGGGCCCTACTGAGGTTAAATAAAATATAAAGTATAACAGAGTAGAACAAGACAGTATAATTAAGTGCAATAGTAAGAAATAACATAGAATAGAAAGAGTAACAACAACTAGAATAGAGGCAAAATAATCACCGAGGGAACACAGCTCAACACAGAGATAGCAACCGGGGATCTACCAGGATACCGTCCTGTAGCCCCCAAATGTAAATGTCCAGTAGATCTCCCGGGTGTCGTCCCGTAGTCTAACTCATAATACGCTGGGGATCTACCGGAATCCCGTTCCGTAGTCCCCAAATGTAAATACCCAGTACTGGGGAAATCTACCGGGTGCAGTCCTATAGTTCCATATAACTATGCAGGGGGATCTACCGGAATCCCACATCCGTAGTCCTAAATAAACAGACAAGGGGGATCTACCGGAATCCCACATCCGTAGTCCCAAATAAACAGACAAGGGGTTGCTACCGGAATCACACATCCGTTGTCCCAAATAAACAGACAAGGGGGAGCTATCGGAATCCCACATCCATAGTCTCAATGTAAATACATAGCAGTAACAGGAAAATATTCAAAAATGGCAAATTTCATATTAAGACAACAAGTAATTCTAGCCTAACATGCTGCGCGGAATTCAGGTAAGGTAGTTTGAGCAAATAAAGCAATAAAATCACTTAGACATGCTTTCCTAAGCTAACAACAGGCTTAAAGTGCAAGTAATAAAAACAGGAAAGGAAGCATACTAGTAATTACTTAATGAAAATCAGATTTTCAATAATTAGCACAAGTACGCACTCGTCACCTCACATACAAAGCATTTCAATTAACAGTAATGCCAAATCCTAAGGGGAAGGTCCCCCACACAAGGTTAGCCAAGCCACTTACCTCGAACCGGCTCAAAATCAACCTGAAACCACGTTCTTGCCATGAGTATTCAACTCCAAATGGCCCAAATCTATTCAATTCAATTGCATAATGAATAACACTTCAAGTAACTGATTCTACAAGTAAATTCTAAGCTAATATGTGAAATTAGGTAAAATGACAAAATGCCCCTCGGACCCGCATCTCGAAATCGGGTGAAATTTCAGTTTTCAAAAAAACTGAAATCGAAGTTCAATTGACCCCTCAAATACCCATGTTAAGGTCTCATAATCTCAAACCCTAATTACCTATTTTTTCCAAAGTTTTCACCACTAATTAGGTCTTTAATCACATATAAACGAGTTATGAAGTCAAAGATGTTACCTCCAAGTGATTCCCCTTTGATTTCCTCAAAACTCACCCCCAAAAGCTTCAATCCCGTTCAAAATGGTGGAAAAATGAAGAAGGGTCGCGGATGGGCTATTTAAATACTGCTCAGATTTGACCCTATGCGATCGCAAAAATACCTATGTGATCGTATAAGACAACTTCCTCAAGCAACGCGATCGCGGCCTACTCTATGCGATCCCATAGAGCAAATTCTATCACCCCACTGCCATATCAGGTCCTTCTACGCGAACGCAAGGGTCCTTATGTGAACGCAATGACCAACAAACTCACCCTATGCGATCGCACACCTTCCTCTACGATCGCAATTCACAAAAATGCCTGGTCTCAACTTACTCTACATGATCATAGGTGATCTCACGCGATCGCAACGAACAAATCACTGCTGCAAAAATACCAGAAAACCAACAATCTCCCAAAGACCAAAAGTGCCCGTTTGAGCAACCGAAATACACCCGAGTCCCCCGGGACCTCAACCAAACCTACCAACATATCCCATAACTTCATTCAAACTTGTTCCAACCTTCAGAACATTCAAAACAACATCAAAACACCAATTAAGCATCGGATCCAAGCTTAAGAACTTCAAAAACTCTAAAAATATGCTTTCGATCAAAAAGGCTATCAAACATCGTCCGAATGACCTGAAATTTTGCACACACGTCACATTTAACAATACGGAGCTACTCCAACTTCCATAATTCCATTCCGACCCTCGGATCAAAATCTCACTATCAAACCGGAAACTTCAAAAATTCAACTTTTGGCATTTCAAGCCCTAATTAGCTACGGACCTCCAAAACACAATCCGAACACGCCCCTAAACCCGAAATCACCCAACGGAGCTAACGGAACTATTGGAATTCCATTCCGAGGCCGTCTTAACACTGTTCTAACTATGGTCAAATTTCTAAAACTTAAGCTCTCATTTAGGGATTAAGTGTCTCAAAACTCTCCGAAATTCAAAACCGAACATCCCGGTAAATCAAAAGAGCATAAATAAATACGGGGAAAGCAGTTAGTAGGGGATTGGGGTGTTAATTCTTAAGACGGTCGGCCGGGTCGTCACAAGCTAGGGTTAGGGTAACCCAAATTGGTGAATAGGTTACTTGTATTAGTTGACATTGCCGAAGGATAATGCAAATGTGCTAATAGATCTTTTTGTAAAACACCCAGATGATGCACTCTAAAATATTACAATTAGATGTGAATACTAGCATGATCAAAAAAAATTAGATGATAGAAAGCCTGGAAGAGATAAATATTGCCTTAGTATGACTCTCGTCCCTAGTAGAGAAAGGACGTTGAGCAACCCGAAGAGCCGATGAATGAAGCAAGGAGAGCTAAAAGCGAAAGAATGTTGTGTTGCAGTTTTCACGAGAAAAGGGAGATGCAGAAATATTCGCAGAGTAATGAGAAGAGAGATAAGGAAGCATTATGAATAAGGTGTGATACATTGATAACGACGGTAGGAAAAAAAGAAGAAGAAATGACAGTATTATAGAGTCTAGTCAAGTGAATGAAGAGACGAGAGGTGACAGGCCTTAGGACAACAAAAGAGTATATGCCATAAAGTCATATCCTCATCTCAAGGAATAAGTTCGTGACTCTAACGTGATTACTAGAAGGGAGAATTAAACCCCAGAATAATAGAAATCAGTATGGGCTGGTGAACAAGATAAACTAAATATGAATTTAGGGACTGAGTGATTTGATAACGGTCGGCATCATGAGAATTTCAGATTGCTTTCCGGCGATAATAGAATGGACAACAGAAGAAAATTCATGAGAAATTCAAAGAATGGTCATTTAGGAAGACGCTTCCCTAAAGCAAGCAATGTGAGCAAAGTTAATAGCGACTGTATGTGCCAGTTACACTAAATGTCACCATTGCGAGTGAGGAATTTCTTTATCCTTGGTACAAAAGGATTACCGCAAGTGAGTAAGGGTCATCGATGATGTGAAAGGACGCCAAATATGAAGAGGAAAAACATCTATAGGCAGGTTGTCATAGCTCCAAGTCTTAGTAATCCCCTAAAGGGGGGAATATGCAATGATAAAGGAAGAATGTGATAAAAATGAGAAAGGGATGAGATTACACTTATCCAAATATTACACATATGCTATGATTCCAAGACATTATGTAAGTGCGAAGTCAAAAAAAAAGGGGGGAAGTAAGGGTTCCTGCCCGGGATGCTATTGATAGATAAGGAGCTAACACGTGAGGTAAGTTAAGATAAGGAAATAATCCAAGAAAGATTACGCAGAATATGGATATGAGAATGGGCCAACTAGTAAATAGTAGTTGATTCAGGAAGAGCCTAGTCATGACTAGATAAGAAGTTACGGACAAATCAGTAGATCATGCAAGATAAATGTAGTAAACCCCAACATGGAGAATTCAGCCTCGCAGTAATGCCATTATAATACTTAAGATACATTCAAATAGGAGTCGGGGTAGTTAAAGGTACCGTATGAGTGTTACGGGGATAAAAGAAAGTGCCACTAGGAAGCAATCAAAATATTAGTCCAGAAGCAACCCCACAAGCACAAGGGCATGGAGGTAAGTAACTACAGATAAGTATAGGCAAGGAAGGACATCAGAAGGTCTGTCGAGTATACAATGTAATAAGCTCATAGCTTTACAAGATTCAGAGAGTCCTCCCTAAGTACTACAATAAAAGACTAGTTAAGGAAAATAAGGAAGAAGGCAGCAACCTAAACTCAGTGGCCTAACGAGGAAATAGTCTTATAACAACAGTCTCAAAACAGCATTGTATGCACTCCCTAAGAAAGTGGCACCTACCGTGGCTAATGAACAGAGAGCAAAATCAGAAGTGATATTCAAAATCATATGAGTTCTATGGAATTTCAATATATGTGGACACTAATATAAGCTAAGTAGGCACGCTACAAGGGGCAAAAGACCAGGAAAAGCAATTGCTTACGTTTGAAGAAAACTGAAATGGAACGAAAGGAATTATTCAATTAATGATCAGCCGAGAAGACTCCGGTACAAGTTAAAAGAAAGAATTGGGTCCAGGTCATAGACAAAGGATTGAATCAATAGAAGATTTTATCATGGTTTTTAATAGCGTCCATAAAAGGCTAAAGTAATAACTAAATGTCATGAGCCACAGATCGGAAGATAGCTTGAGCCTATATAAAGGCTAATCAGAAGAAAGAGGAAACTAAAGAGTTACATCAACTAAGTAAATTAGGAGTCTGCTTATTGGACCTAGGAAGTTGTAGACATCATGATTGAGAACATTGCAGAATCACTCTTAATATCAGAGATACAAGAGAGACAATACAGTAGCCATATTCTATAACAGCTCTACAATAAAGCCAGTTCGAAGAGTACTAGCTTCATAAGAAGTCAGTATGAAGCTTGATTGTATATGCACCAGAGGTGTAAGTATTATAATAGAGCTTCAGGTGGTGGAGGCAAATTATACCTATATGGAAGGGAGGTTATGGAAGGATTAGAAAAGGTGACAAGAATGGATAACTTCTTGGGATTAAGCTCATGAAAATAAGAGAGCTGATGAATTCTCTAAATTATAGAAGGCTCAGTATAGCCAGAATAAACTCAAAGGAGTCTAAGACTAGTAGCATTTAGAAGAGATGGAATGATGCCCTGGTAGTGGAATAATGGCGTAATTTTGATAGATAAAGGATGATGTTTGGGCCTTCGTTGAGTAATGACTTGAAGAGGATTGCATGAACTGTAAGGGGCTAAAATACCCATATAAGGTGGCTCACATTGGGATGCTATAAAGTGCGGTTATGGAAGTATAATATCACCCCTAGGATCACCTAATTACTCGTGATGTCCCCGATGAGACACGAGCCCTAGCAGAGGTGTTACATAAAAGATCAAGTTATCAGTGGTAGATGATGAATAAATATTAAGGTGAATCAACAATAGAAGGATAAAATTCCAACAGTATCAGGTGAGATTACAGCATCAGTCTTAAGGATAAGCAACGAGGGTAACCTGGAGTTGGCTGAAGACCTTAGTAACGATAAATTGGAGGAAGAATTATGGTATAGTATGACCCATGTTGATGCAGTAAAGCCATACAAATGGATAACCAGATCTATGAAATAAGATATGGCCATATTCACAAGTTCTACAAAGTATAGAGCGAAGAACTTCAGTACACCTATAGATGCCCAGAGAGGCATCATATTAAGCTTTGTATATGTTTACAAAGTAAGGCCTAGAGATTGACTAAAAGCTAAAAGGAAAAAGGAAAGATGAATCGCACAAGCGCACTTACAAAGCCAGGGTCATATAGGCTGCATGACATGAGGTAGCAGCAGTTGCGAGATTAGAAAGATTTCGACCACAAGTCATGATATGAGCAAAAACACTAAAGGGGGGAATACCTTAGACTTGGATTTATTCACAGAGCAACTGCTTAAATGGCAAGGAGAGTATTAAGGTATTCACAACAGCTAGAAGTTATGAAAATGATAAAAGCATCGGTCAACATCCGAGGACAAATGTTGCAAAGGGGGGAATGATGTTACACTCCGCAATAATACGATGATGTTACGTCCTGCAGTATTATATTATGATAATGTTACGCCTTGCAGTATTACATTACGATGATGTTACGCTTTGCAGTATTAAGTTACGACAATGTTGCACCCTGCAGTATCACATTACGGTGATGTTACACTTCGCAGTATTAAGTTACGGCGATGTTGCACCCTGTAGTATTGTACGTTGAATTTGTCGTAAGGTAATTGACATCAGACCAAGTAAAAGATTATTTGGAGATTATAAGGATTATGTTATTTCACAAGTGATGAGTAAATTCATGAAGGTTAAAGGGAAGCAAGTCAAAGAAAATGAATTTTTGTCAAAGTTGGCATTTTGGGGTAAAATACGGCCCGAGCTAAAATACCCGATATTTATAGACTAGTACCATACAAGGTACCACATGGCCATGATAGTAAGGTATGTGAAAAGCGAGTAATATTTTAAGTAAGTGGAAAAAATTCTTAATTATACGGGTAGTTGGTTAATTATCGGATAACAGAACATTACCCAATTAACTAAAAAGTGGATAAAAATTTATAACCCCCCCCCCCCCGCCCCCCCAAAATAACGTGGCAGCCATGCCACTTTCTGAATGACTCTTAGTCATTTTAGAGTATGTGGCAACCTAGTATGTTGGTTACAAGACATCTCATGCCTCACATTTTCATTCCCCAACAACACTTTAAATTCTAAGACTTTTAACAAAAGCTTCCATAACTCTACACTACAAAAAAAAATGGGTAAATTGCGGAGGTTAAAATTGCAATTTGCGGAGGTTAGAAACCTCTGCTATTTGCCGTCACAGCGGTTGAGCAGACCCCGTAGTAAGCATCGCCACTATTAATTTGCGGCAAATGAATGCGAGGGTTTGACGAACCGCCGTGACAGTAAATAGTGGAGGTTTCTAACCTCCGCAAATTGCAATTTTAACCTCCGCAATTTCATGCACGAAAACAGAATTTTATTTTTAAAATTTTTTTTTTTAGTGTAGGGGTTGTAAACCCCCGCAATTTCGTAGCTGTACACCATCAGAATCTATCCAATTTCTTTTTGGGGGTTTTAACCTCATCTATATTTAAATATATTATAGAATTGATTTTTTATCATCAATACGTCATACTTTTTCCCTAATATCAATTGAAATATTTATGCTTAAACTAAAACATTAAAATTAAGAAACATCAACATTTCATTAACCATGAAAAATACTGTCAAAGTAGTATTATATGTCATCAAGCTAAACTAGAACATAGTTAATCATCTATATTAGTCAGCTATTACATTATCCTAATACATCCACTTCAATTAAAATGAATCTTAATTGCTGTCACAGAGATTACTAGCGCTAGAAGATCTTTTTGCATCCGTCGGTGAAACGGGTCCGCTAGTTGCATCTCTCGGCTGCAGCAAAAAGTAAATAATATGTGAAAATGAGGGTGCAGAACTAAAGTCAAAGGAGTATCTTGACAAATCCATAATAAGGACTAAAATTGCAGCAAACTGAATCTAACGTTGGAATGATAAGATTAATGGGTAAACGAATTGACAAGAATTTTCTCTTGTATTGATATTAAAAAGCCAAGTCCACTTATAGTTTTAGCCAGTATTAAGGAGCAATATGAAGAAGTTATTCATCATGTTTCAACTAAATATGAAGAAGAATAAAGATTTAAAGTTAATTGTGTTTCTGCACTTTCAGAATATATTATTCCAAGAAAACACCCACATCTCACAATTTAATAGGAACAGAAAAATAAAGGCCTGCTCACTACTAACTGAAAACAAAAATAAACTATTTGTAATAACAGATGTGATAGATAAAATTGCACAATACACCAAAAATTAAAGAACTTAGCATTTACCGTTGTAGGAGTAGAAGCAAATATCCCAGCAAATTGTTCTGCTATTGACCCTTCCTTCATTATCATGTATGCTTTGAGAGTATTCATCAATTGATTGTACTTCTCTTGGCATCCAGAAGAACATCCGACATTATTACTCACAATTCTAATATTACCAGGACGAAGATTTGTCTCTCTGAAAGTATTGCTTGGAGTAGCTCCTAATCCCAAACATCTCACCCTTCCAGGATGCTCTTTGCCTAGCACCTTACCAGCAGCATCATTTGGAGAAATTTCAGACTCATCCACTGTACTTTCACTCACTGCTAGCTTAATTTTTTCCTATACACATCACAAAAATCTATTAACTAGAATTAAAAATTGCATGTAAACATTAATCCAAACCAACACATGTACTGAACCAACTAGAGGAAAAATGTAATAGATGTGGAGTGCCAAAAACTCATGGATGGGGTGACCAACTCAATGTAAATAGATTCAAGACAACTTATCCAATAATAAGTTTTAAGTCACATAAATCTTTTAAGGTAAAAAAAAAAGGCAAACACAAAAGAACAGCAATGTCTTAAGAGCCAAAAAGACTGAGGTAAATCAAAATTGACTTATCTACACTAGATGGGACTTGAGACAATGGTTAATCATGGCTGCATTCTTAAGAAGAAATAAAGTGTCATGATTATCAAATCGTGGAGTGGCACAACATTCATTACTGCTCTTGCAACATTCAGTTATGCAATTCAAAAACTGAAATATCTAATAACTTGTGCAAGTATCGCCTAGAGGCATACATATTATAAATAACGTGCCATAATAATATACAAGGTTTCAACAAAAAATTTACAAGGAAAAAACAAAATAGTAGAGACAAGGCTTCTTTGAAGTTTTGACATTCGTCCAACTCCTTTTTTACTACATTTCCCCAACTTTAGCATATCAGTGGAAGTGGAATTAAAGATGAGGAAAAGTGTAATAGATGTGCCAAAACTTGTAGAGATATTCAGAATATAAATCACTCCATGGAAATCATTTGTAATAATCATGAATGTAAATTACACATATTTCTTTTGCCTCCTCATTTACATATGATCCATCTTTTTTCATGTGTAACAAGATAAAGTTGTGCTCGTCCAGGCTTTCTCCCTGTCCCAGCCATCTATGTATGAAAACAAAAATAATTCAGAATAATTTAATTAAGAAAAAAAATAGATATAATATCTAAAATTTAAATAGTAAAGTAAGGTAAATAATGTGACGTGTTTCACCATTTCAGCCCTTCTTTTAGAATTAGGTTTGGAGCCACCGGTGTGTGGAACTGTTTGTTTTTTCCAATTTTCAGCATTTCTTTTACACATGTTCTAACAATAAGATACATTTCAGTCAATTATATAAATGAATAATCATATTTTTATGCATTTCAATGTGACGTTTCAGAAAAATACCTGAGTTTCTTCTTTAGAACGGTAGTTCACAAAGAAAGTCCATTGATCCCGAGTAATACCTACCGGAACATTATCCATAATCTCATCTTTGGTTTTAAGTGGGTCTTTAAACTCGTCCCACAACTTCTGCCTACTTGCAGCCCACTTCTTTGCAATAGAGCGATAAACATATTCTCGTGCAACTTCCTCAAGGGTCACAAAACAGAAATGAGACTTCAAAAATAAATTTTGGTTAGTTTATCTTTTATATACAAATATAAAAGTAAAAGACAAAATAGAGATATAGTTATAAAGATATAGAGCTTATACCTTTATAATGTTATTAAAGAAGTCGTTAAAGTATGACTTAGGCATATCCGACCATTTATCAAAGCTAATTGGAAATATGGTACAGTCAGTTGCTAAAAAGCCACATACGCCTGCAAGAAGGCCTTGTGCTTCGCCAATCGGATCCAAGCAATCAAACTCCACCACAACACTTTCTCCCTGAGGTAGACTTAATGCTTCTCTAGTCTTCAATTTGAGCCTTTTGGCATCTCCATGTGAATCTTTAATAAATAAAAATAAAAGCAAGAAAGTGAAGGTAAGAGATATGGTATAGAGAGGTTTGAATAATTCATTATATTGAAAGTTACTATTACTGTGAAACACACATAGGAGCAGATAGTAACAATACACACATAGGAGCAGATAGTAAAAAGCTAACATCAATCCACAAAAGATACAGGAATTTTTAAAGTAACCTAGTCCTATCTTGAATCTAGCAAATAGTAACAGCCACACATAGGAGCATATAGGTGAAGCAGCAACAGATGTACAACAGTCCATGGCAACAAAGATTTCATAGTCTGCAATCAGGAAACCAACACAACCATATAAAGCATGTTGCGTCCAAGAAGCTCTCAACAGCCACACAATGTGTGTTGCTTAGCTCATAGAAGGCATATGTTGCCTTATCAGAAGGAAAACGGACTCTTGTTACTTAATGGAAGTATAAATCACCAGAAATATCAGACAAAATTCAACAAACATGCCAAGAGCCATAATTAGACAAATTCCGACAATTAGACTCTAAAGTCCTATGCAGCAACGAAAGGATAAATATTACCTATTCCATCGACAGTTCAATGATGTGAAGACTCATGTTTAGCACGCTTATTGGATGTTGCTTGTGCTGGTGTGGGATTAATTGGAGGTTGAAATGAAGGAGTTGTTTGTCCTGTGGCCTGAAATGAAGGAGTCGTCTGTCCCGTGGCCTGAAATGAAGGAGTTGGCAGTGTTGTGGCCTGAAATAAAGCGGTTTGCTATCTTGTGGCTTGAAATGAAGGAATTGATAGTGATGTCGCCCGAAATGAAGGAGTCGGCTGAATGCAAGGAGTTGTCTGCCCCATGGCCTGAAATGAAAGAGCTTGTTGCCTTGGCTGTGTTGTGGCCTGAAATGAAGCGGTTTGCTGTCCTGTGGCTTGAAATAAAAGAAGATGGTAGTGATGTAGCCTGACATGAAGGAGTTGTATATGATGTAGTTGGGAACGAAGGAGCCAATAGTGATGTCATATCTGGTGCCGCATCAGTAGATTGTGAAGAAGATGCTGATTGAACTTAACTTTTGTAAGTTCTGGAAACGTTTGGCCTTCGGCATATCTGCAATCAATAAAATAAATAATAAGTAATAGAAAATAAAAAATAAAAAACAAAATACAAAATAAAGTACATATATATAGAAGAAAAAAATAAACATACAAGGATACAGGAAAATTGACATGCCTATTCAGACATATGCTCATCTATTGCAATTTAGATATTCTCATAAGCATCATCAAAAAATTGTTCAAGTTCTTGTTGTAGGTATGGTTGATTCTCACATATTTCATTTTCATCAACCTCTCCCATATCAAATAAATCTCTCGGCTTTAGATGTACAGCCACACTCCATTCTTTACCTGTTACATCATCAACATAATATACCATATTTGCTTGAGATGCTTCAATGTAAGGATCATCATCCTCACGATCACCAATATGAATCAATCTAGAAAAATTGACACAATTAAAATTCCAAGCATCTCTTTGGACCCTCTATCTCGAGTAGTGTCTGCCCACTGGCATTTGAAGAGCACAACTATGAATCGATAATAATTAAGCTCAATAATATCTTCTAACTTCCCATAGTATGGCAAGTCTGCTTGCCTTGCACTTCTATCAGCACTAGATGCAACACAAAAGGTGTCAGAAGTAAGAAAAACTCCACTATTTTGAGTTTTTAATCCTTGATCTCTAGAAAAAACTCGAAATTTAAATCCATTGATGTTATAAGAAGTGAACCTTCTAGCATCTAGCGCTGGACCTCGTGCTAGGAACTTCAGTTCAGTAGAGATGGTGTCTGCAATTTCTGGGTTCATAATCTAATAATAACAAACTTATTTTAGTCAAGCATATTAAATCCAACGAGAAAAGCTATGTGAAGCAAAAATTATTATACCATTCACTCACCCGTTTTGGGAACCAATCAGGAAACTCTCTATTAACCTTCCTCTCCAAATCTGATGCTGAAAGTCTCCGTCCTCTTGTGCTCTTTCTTATGTAATCCCTAAACTCACTTCAAATGAGCTAACTATATCAATTTTAATTATTTTAACTCTAAACTTTTGCCAATATTCATATCAATTTTATTTACTTAATAAATGGCTTCACTGCCGCACAATTAAATAACACATATCGATGAGCTTGCGTCTTCACCAATGTAGTTAAGGGGAACGTTGAGGAGCCTCCAACTGGTTTACCTTGTGGAGGGAAGATAGATGATATTTCAGAAGCCTCATTAAGATTTGGTTCATCATTCACACGTCTAGGCCTATTCAGCCTTGACTCAATCCCCTCAAAGTAACGAGAACAAAAAGTTAGAGCTTCTTCAACAATGTAACCTTCAGTTATGGAACCTTTTGGTTGTGCCTTATTCCCTACGAAGGACTTAAAATGACCTAACAATCTAAAACAAAAAATGAAACATGTTTCGAATAAGCACTTAACTTGAATTAATATTACATACATCAAAATTTCGGATAAGAAATATTTTACCTTTCAACAAAATGCATCCACCTGTAATGTACCAGACCACCTTATATTGCTTCATCTACTAGATGGACAGTTAAATGGACCATTACAGTAAAAAATGATGGTGGGAATAATATCTCCAAGTGGCAAAGTGTGGATCTTGTAACTTTTCTAGATCCGCCAAACTCAAACTTTTAAGACAAAGTTCTCTGAAAAAAAAGAGGAAAGCTCTACTAAGACTGCAACAACCTCCTTTGGCGGCACATTGCAAATTGCTATTGGTAACAATTGCTCCATAATAACGTGACAATCATGACTCTTTAATCCAAAGATTCTCCTTTGATCCGGATCAATGCAATCAGAAATATTACTCGAGTAACCATCCGACACTGAAATATTCTTTAAAGTTGTGAGGAAAGCCACTTTCTTTTCCTTTGGAATGGTAAATACAGCAAGCCTATACTCATCATTCTCATCAGGCCAAAGATCACGCCTTATACCCATATCTTCCAGATCTTTTCACGCCTTAATATTATCTTTTGACTTGTCTTTATCATTGAGCAAAGAATATATAATATTGTCAAACACATTCTTTTCGATGTGCATGACGTCTAAATTGTGGCGCAACGAGTTGAACTCCCACTATGGAAGATTAAAGAATATGCTTTTTTCCCTCCATTGTTGTGTTGCACCTTGCCCAATATTTCTTTGTGTAGATCTTTTTCTTCTCTCATTCAACTCAGCCGATTTTCCAAATATAACATCAATATCTTTCACTTGTTGCAAAATATCAGATTCGGATAACTTTCTCGGTGGGTTTCTTTCCTCCACATTTCCATCAAAGTGATGCCTCATCAGTTTAATTAATGATTTCTTGCTAAAAATCTACGATGACCAATAAAGCACCACTTTCTACTATGGCGAAGCCGACAAGGTTCTGCATCAAAATTACAAGTGGGACATGCTAAACCAGTATGTGAGTTCCAACCAGATAAGATATCAAGTCCAGGAAAGTCACGAATTGTCCACATAAGAGCAGCTCGCAATCTAAACATCTCTTTCTTTGATGAATCAAAAGTTTCGACACCTTCACTCCACAACTCATTCAACTCCTTAATAAGGGGTTGTAGGTAAACATCTATATTATTTCCCTCCGTACGTGGACCAGGAATGATCATTGAGAGAATAAAATTGGATTGTTTCATACATAACCAAGGAGGAAGGTTGTATGGAACTAAAATGGCTGGCCAAATGCTATAATTAGTACTCATCGTGCCAAAAGGATTGAAGCCATCACTAGCTAGGCCAAGCCGAACATTCCAGGGATCAACGGCAAATTCAGGAAAAGTTGTATCAAACCTCTTCCATGCCTCACCATCTCTAGGATGCCTCATGATTCTATCTTTGTTACTATCCTCAGCATGCCATCTCATATATTTTGCTATTTTAGAGCACATGAACAATCTTTATAACCTTGGTTTAATTGGAAAGTAACGCAAAATCTTTGCAGGCTTCTTAGTTTTCTTCTTGGTTTCTTCTTACTTGAAGCAGACATAAGATCTTCATTTCTTTTCTTATTACGCTTCCACCTAGAAGTGTGACAATACTTAGATGTTTCCTCATTAGCATCATTCCCCCAAAATAACATACAATCATTTGGACAAACATCTATCTTGATATAATCAAGATAAAGCTTGCTGATAGTTTTCTTGGCCTCATAAAAAGAATGAGGGATCCGTGCAAACATGTAAATACATCCCTCAACAAATCTAGTATCATGGTCATTCCCTTGTCACTTAGCCCAGACAAACATTTTATGTGATATAATTTTAATAAAAATTCTAGTTTTGAGTACTTGGACCCTTCAAACAATTCTTAACTTCCATCTCTAAGCAACTCGAAAAAGTCTTTATCATTTGAAGCAGGCTCATCATTTAACCTTTCTTCACCACCCGATACTTGTGACGGGCCTACATTAACCCCATCGTGCCTTAGGCCCCCAAATGCTTCATTAATCAATAATTCTACTGGATTTTCAGGAGGTAATGTATCTTGTATAACCACATTATTTATAGAATTAGGCAGTATATTTCTTTCACCATGAATAGTCCAAGTGACATAATTTTGAGGTAATGGTTTGCAAATCAAATGTTCGAGCACTACCTCTCTAGTCTGCCACTTTGCGAATCCACATTTAGGACAAGGACACTTTATTCTATCTCCAACAACAGCATTAGCAAATGCAAAATTTAAAAACTTATTTAAACCAAATAAATATTCTCTGGTGTTCCTTGGCTTTCTAATCCAAGATTTATCCATAGAAAAATATTAACTTTCAAGTGCCGCTTATGAACTTTTCAGAATATAAAGAGAAAATATCAGTTCTCTATTATTAAAATACAAAATATTAACTATGAAGCAATATATACATACCACAAAAGCCTCTATAATCATAAACACTACCAAACTTGAAAATCCTCTAAGAAAGAATGCATTTGCATAGTCATAGTCATATCTCCCAACAATAATAAGTAGATTCAAAGATTTTCCCTTCCTAAACAGTAAATTTCTCAGAATTTACTATATAATATCTCAAGTAATGGACCAGAAATGATGGTTTCCAGTGGGTGGCTATAATGACAACTCATACTATATAATATCTGACCCATATTACTAGCTGCTTTTACAAAGTTATATTATCAGTGTTTGTTAAATTGACAAATTAGGATTATGAGGTGTGAATTCGTAAATTTTCTGACTTTTGTTGTCTGGCATACTTTTAACATTTGAAATTATGGGAAAGCATTTTTCAAACAGAAGTATAAGTGTTGCATGCCTCAAAGCATGTCTATTAATGTGAATGTGGGTAAAACACTGCATCTATCTCCTTTATCAAAATATACTGCATCTATCTCAAATTGCTCTGCCTTTGGTTTGGGTCGTTTCCAATCTGATTCTACTTTCAGCTCCAATTTATTTGATATACTTTCTACTTTGATCATATTAGTCCTAGTGCCTTAGTTGACACATATTGTAGCTTTGTCAGTTTGGACACTTATTTTTCCTTGTCAGCTCTCTTTACATATTTGTGATATGTAAAATTATATTTCCAGCTTTTCCATGTCTCACCTTCATGAAACTATAGTGGCTAAACCCTGCCAACATGTCTCAAACTTGTGTGACGTTTTCCTTTCCTGTAAGTTTTTCCATAATTCTCATATTTGGGGGCATAGGCTCCTCCTTCAATTTTATCTTTTAACTTCACCCCCATAAAGATCATACCTAGAGTACTAAATAATAATACTCTACAACCTATTAGTAGTCCGAAGCAACTATTCATTTACCTATTCTACAAAAAATATGGACAACACATGGAAACGGGAGACTTTAGAAAAACAGGTAAACAAACTAAATACCCACAAAAATTCATACAGATCGACCATTTAATACACACAAAATTTCAATATCAAACACCATTTAATTATACAGATCGACCAATACACACAAAAATTCAAAATTAACAGAAAACCCATGAGGGGAAATAAGGAAAAAAGAGAAAAATCAAACCTGGGAGAAGGAGAATATTGGTAGAGATTTGTAGTGGACTCAATCAAAGAAGAAATAACGAACGGGTGTATTTTGCCTCACACTCAATAATGAGAAAATTGAGAAGACAGTTTCCAAATGTTGCGTAGGACAAGGACACAAGAATTCTTTCTCTGTGAGGAAAAGAGAAGTTCAAAGAAGAAGAAGACAGTGTATTTTGTTGTTGGAGGGGCGGAAGTTTCTAGGTGAAAAAGATTGGAGGGAGTCTGAAATAAATTACCCGCTATTATTTTAGGGTTGCGGATGTTTTAGACCACTGAAAATTGTATAATTTTATGGGGCTACTACATTGCCACAAAATTATGTAAATTGCGGAGGTTACTTGTACCCTCCGCAAATAAACCTCCGCAATTTACCCTTTTTTTTGTAGTGTTAGTAAATCATTTCTAATGTTTCTTTTAAGAATAAACTCTTCAAACTTCACCAAGACTTTCCTAACTCTTTTTATAGTTAAGGATACATTTTAATGTTATAGTTACTTAAGGAAGAATTCTGCCTAGATGGTCTTTGCATAAGAAACATTATTGCTTCAAGCTTTCATACATCTTGTTCCGCGTTTTGTCGCAATTAACGGGTGTTAGAGGATTGTCAAGAGCATCGACAGGTATGTTAAGGCTATCCCTTCTTTCTTTTGGCATGATCTATACGACATAAACGAAACGTGCAAATGCACAATTTTCATAAAGAACTCTATTCATAGAAATATTAGAGATGCTTATGTTCTTAATTCCCCATGTATCATGTTATTCTATCATATGTTCATAGGTCTCAGAAAATATGTAAGTTGATAAAGTTTACTTTATGGTATTATTCAAAGGAAAAATGATCTTATGACACTTTGAAAGATTTTATTGACGTACTTCTCATGCATTGCATTCATGTACATTGACCCATGACCAGATGACATTATATACGTGTATATATGTGTATATATATGTATGTGGGATATGAGAAAATGTTATGGCGTTATATACGCACAAGCACCTGATCAGCTAGTATACATTGATGATTTTGCCCACAATGGCCGAGATGATATGATGGGATGCCCTTAGAGGTTGATGATGTTATGAAACATGTACCTATGTACGCATGATATTCATACGCATATGCATGATACTATAAGTATTTTATGATTTACAAAGTTATCTAGACTTACAAGTTGAGTCATTTACTCTATATTTCTTTCATGTCTGCTATGTACTTATTTATGTGCCTTACATACTTGGTACATTATTCGTATTGACGTCCCTTTTGCCTGGGGACACTGCGTTTCATGCCCGCAGGTCCCGATAGACAGGTCGAGAGCCCTCCAAGTAGGCTATCAGCTCAGCGGAAGATGTTGGTGTGCTCCATTTGCTTCAGAATTGCTTGTTTGATTGGTATGATTTAGACGTGTATTGTTCTTGATGAAAATTATGTATTCTTAGAGGCTTGTAGATAGATGTCATGTACGTAAGAGATTGTATGGCCTTATCGGCCTATGTTCAGTATACGAGTGGTTATTTTGATCTTATAGGTCGTATGTCTTATGCATAAGTTAGTATCATATGTTTTATTCTACTTATCTCACGGCCGCCTTCCGACTCAGTTATCTATAATAGTATGACATGAAAAGATACGTTATGTTGGTGCTCGGTTGAGTATGGTACCGGGTGCCCGTCCCGTCCCATCAGTTTAGGTCGTGACAAATGTGATGGGAGTGATATTGGACAGAGATGGGGGGCAGATTTGACGGTTGGGGTTTCAATGGCTGTTCGTTTGGGGTAATTTTGGTAGGGCCTGTGGAAAGTTGGTTTTTGTAGTTGTAGGTGTTTTTCTGTTTATGGGTTTTGTCTTAGGATTTTTATGTTCCGTTGGTACAATAGTTGCAGTTGAGGTAAACTGGAAAAGAGAGTGTGTACACGATATTTTTGCTAGTGTTTCAGATTTGTTAGAATTATTTTTTGGGTTTTTGTTCTGAAGTTCCCACACATGGTCTTTCAAGATGGCAAACTTATTATTTTAGGGAATTGTAATGTCCCTTTGTTGCCTGGAGAGTCATTAATTTTTTTCTTGGACTCAAAGAAGGTCTCTTTTCGCGTTTCCAACGTAAAGTTTCTATGTCTAGTAACATTATTTTCTGATGTAATCATTGCCTCCTCCCCCCCCCCCTTCTTCCGTTTTTTCCTCTATTCTGGTTTCTTTTTTTCTATTTTCTTTTTTTCTTTTCCTTTTTCAATTTCTTTTTCTTTTCTTTTTCCTTGCTTAATGACTTCGGAATTTTCATTTTTCCCTTTGTCTTTTTGTTTTCCATCTACATTTAGTTTTGAAGCTTAATTAGTAGCGTACCTCTTGTTTGTGTAAGTGATTATTTTTCACTGGTCTTGGAATGGTTGTGCTTGTGAGGTTGACTGCTCCGTTTGTTGGGTAGCTCTTCATTGTGGGCATTGATAGTGGTTGTGACCCAAGCACCCGCACGATATGCACTGGGGGTTTGTGTCCTCATAGTGTATTTCCTATAGGTGTTCGCTGATCATAACATTTCTAGGTAAAAGCTTGCCTAGTGGTGCTAAGATGTATAGTCTTGCATACCTTCCCCGTGTTGTGTGTGTCGTACAACTGTCGATTTTAGAACTGTGCCAATTTTATTTTCAATTTTTTGGAGTATATGTGTTACATAATATTTTGTAGGGAATTCTTGAAGGCGCACCCATATTGTAGAAAAGGTAATCATGACATTATTGGGATTAAATTTCGATGTCTATTTCCTGATGGAGAGGAACGGTGAACCAATAAACCATGGCCCATTGTTCAGGACAGTGGTGTATAAGTTCTCCAAAGAAAATCTTATAAGATAAAAATAATTACCAAGGTCTATTAGATTTAGTGGGTCAGAGGTGTTCCATAGTATTTTGTATTTTGGTGCGAAGAAGATTATAACCCATTCTTCTACCTAATAGTTTGATGATTAGGTCTTTGGTCCAAAGTATGTAAAGTCATTGTTTTTCAGTTGAGGAGATTGGTATAAAGTTTGGGTGATTTGTAGGGTTATCATTCTCATCTTCAAGAGATAGGTTATTCAATATATCATAGTAGAAATCCATATGATCACATAGTTGATTTTCAAGTACTTTGTCATTGAAGCTTACCTTAGGGCCTACTTTGCTCCATTATGTTTTTGGCTTTTGTGTAATGCGTTGGAGCATATCTGCTTCCTCAGTTTCCAATGTTGAAGATTGCACCGCGTCCATCATGGATATCTCGTCTGTCATCTTTTTGGTGATAGATTTGCTCAAATTTGGTTCTCCGTTGGTGCCACAATCCCGGGTCGCCCTTCATGAACCATCATGACGGCACCTAAACTCTATGACTAGGTAAGCCTAAACTTGCGGAAGATAACCAAAACTTGCGGAAGTAAAACAATTTAAAAACATAAATAAGGCAATAACAGTGTTAAATGTGCCGCTCGGCATACACCATGTTTATATAGACCTCAAAACCAATATCTAAATCCAAGACCCGGAAACCCACGAATCACAAGCTAAGAAAAGGAAATACTACATAGCTCTAACTCCGGAATTTGTTTAATAAGAACAGAAAGTACAGAAGGGATAAATACAAAAAGGCAGGAATAAAAAGGGATTCCTCGGTCTGCAGACGCGGTAGATGTACCTCAAAGTCTCTAAGTAGTCGCCTCCCTCAAGGATGGTAAGCCTGAGTAAAAGTACCTGGATCTGTTCATGAAAAACATGCGCAGAAGAGGCATGAGTACACTACAGCGGTACTCAGTAAGTGTCAAGCCTAACCTCGGTTGGGTAGTGACGAGGAAGGTCAGGGCCCTACTGAGATTAAATAAATATAAAGATGACAGGATAAGATAAGCAGTACAATTGAAAATCTACAGTAAGAATATACACAGGATAATAAGAGTACAATAACGGGAACAGAGATGAAGGCAAACCACAAAGAAGTACCACTCATAACAAGGATGATAACCGGGGATCTCTTGTTATCCTCAATATATGTGTCAAGGATCTCTTGGTATCCCCAGGATCTCTTGGTATCCTCAATATATGCTAGGGATCTCTTGGTATCCTCAATATAAGCTATGGATCTCTTAGTATCCCGAGGATCTCTTGGTATCCTCAATATATGCTAGGGATCTCTCGGTATCCCGAGGATCTCTTGGTATCCTCAATATATGCTAGGGATCTCTCGGTATCTCGAAGATCTCTTAGTATCCTCAATATACGTGCCAAGGATCTCTTGGTATCCCGCAACTTAGTTCAGATCATAAATACATATAGGGGATCTCCTGGGATGTCGTCCCGTAGTCCCAAAGTAAAAACACACAGCAGCAACACAAGAATACCCAATTAAGCTAAATTTTGTACCAAGTAAACAGTTAATCCTAGCCTAACATGCTTCACGTAATGCAATTAAGGCAGTTTAAGCAAATAGGCAATTAAGTCAATTAAACATGCTTTTCTAAACTAGCAACAGGCTAAATTCACAAGTAGAATAAAACAGAAAAAAAGGACTCAATTGAAATACTTAAGAAAAAACCGGATTTTCAACAATTAGCTTAAGTACGCGTTCGTCACCTCACGTACAAGGCATTTCAATTATCAAATATATCATATCCTAAGGGTAAGGTCCCCCACACAAGGTTAGACAAGCCACTTACCTCGAACCGGCTCAAAATCAACCCAACATCACGTCTTTGCCATGAGTACTCGACTCAAAATGGCCCAAATCTATTCAATTCAATTGCATAATGTAAATAACACTTCAAGTAACTGATTCTACAATTAAATTCTGATCTAATATGCGAAATTATGTAAAATGACCAAAATGCCCCCAGGCCCACATCTCTGAATCGGGTAAAATTCACATTTTCTGAATCCTCATACCCTCACGAGTCTAACCATACCAAAATTATTCAATTTTGATACCATTTGGTCCTTCAAATCATCATTTTACATTTTTGAAAGATTTCACAAGTTTTCTTCCCAAATTTCATCCCAAATCACGAATTAAATGATGAATTCATGTACTCTAGCCAAATCTGAGCTAGAATCACTTACCCCGATTATTTCTTGAAAAACTTTCGAAAAATCACCAAAATCCGAGCTCTCTAGGTCAAAATATGAAATAAAACCCAAAACTTCGTATTTATAGGGCACCCCCCGGATTTCCACCACTGCAGACCGCACAAAAATGAGTGTTGTCCGCACAAAACTAGTGTTGTCCGCACAGATTTTGACTGCAGTGATAGACTTTAGTATTTTGGCCATAACTTTCTCTACATATATCCAAACTGTGATTTCTTTACCATTCTGGAAACTAGACACGAAGGTCTACAACTGTCGTTTTTGAATCATCCCAAAATTCCTTGTAGATCAAACGATATGAGCTTCCGGAATAGGACCAGTGAAAGTTTCCTCACCGCGGACCGCACTATATTTTGTGCGGCCGCACAGCCCCCACCACGGATGCACTGGACTTAGTGCGGACCGCACCGGTGGGTTCCAAGGCCTGCAACTCTTCTGGACCTGGAATAGCTATGATTCTCGTCATAAAACATCCCGAAACCTACCCGGAACTCACCCGATTCCCCGGGACTTCAAACCAAATGTACCAACACATCCCATGACATCGTTCAAACTTGTTCAAAACTTCGGAACGCTCACAACAACATCAAATCACCAATTTAACAAAGGATTCAAGCCTAAGAACTCCAAGAACTCTTAACTTATGCTTTCGATCAAAAAGTCTATCAAATCTCGTCCGAATGACCTAAATTTTGCAAGCATGTCACATTCAACACTACGGAGCTACTCAAATTCTCGAAATTCCATTCCGACCCTTAGATCAAAATCTCACTATCGGACCAGAAACTTCAAAAATTCGACTCTCGCCATTTCAAGCCTAAATTAGCTATGGACCTCAAAAACACAATCTGATCACGCCCCTAAGCCCGAAATCACCCAACGGAGCTAACGGAACTGTCGGATTTCCATTCCGAGGTCGTCTTCATACTGTTCTGACTATGGTCAACTTTCCAACACTTAAGCTCTCATTCTGGGACTAAGTGTCCCAAAACTCCCCGAAACTCAAAACCGAACATCCCCGCAAATCAAAATAGTAGAAATAAACTCGGAAAAGCAATTAATAGGGGATCGAGGCGTTAATTCTTAAGACGACCGGTCGGGTCGTCACATCCTCCTACACTTAAACATTCGTTCGTCCTCAAACGAGCATAGAGACATACCTGAAGTAGTGAAAAGATGAGGGTAACGACTGCGTATATCTTGCTCGGTCTCCCAGGTTGCCTCCTCGACCGGCTAGCCCCGCCATTAAAACTTCACCGATGCATTGTTCTTTGACCTCAGTTTTCTGACCTGCCTGTCCAATATTGCCACTAGCTCCTCAACATAAGATAGATCCTTGTCCAACTGGACTGAATTAAAATCCAACACGTGCGATGGATCGCCGTGATACCTCCGGAGCATCGAAGCATGAAATACCGAATGAACTCCTGCCAAGCTGGGAGGTAAGGCAAGTTCATAAGCAACCTCCCCAACATGCCTCAATATCTCAAAAGGGCCAATAAACCTCGGACTCAACTTTCCTTTCTTCCCAAATCTCATAACGCCCTTCATAGGCGAAACCCGAAGCAGAACACGCTCTCCAAACATATAGGAAACATCACGAACCTTTCAGTCCGCGTAACTCTTCTGTCTGGACTGGACTGTGTAGAGTCTATACTGAATCACCTTACTTTCTCCAAAGCATCCTGAACCAGGTCTGTGCCCAACAATCTGGCCTCACCCGGCTCAAACCAACCCACCGGGGATCTATACCGCCTCCCATATAATGCTCCATACGGTGCCATCTGAATACTGAACTGGTAGCTATTGTTGTAAGCAAACTCCGCCAATGGCAAGAACTGATCCCAAGACCCTCCAAACTCAATCACACATGCACGGAGCATATCTTCAAGAATTTGAATAGTGCGCTCGAACTATCCGTCTATTTGAGGGTGAAATGTTGTACTCAACTCCACCCGAGAACCCAACTCTTGTTGAACGACTCTCCAGAATCGTGATGTGAACTGAGTGCCTCTATCTGAAATGATGGACACTAGAATACCATGCAGACGAATAATCTCCCGGATATAGATCTCCGCCAACCGCTCCGAGGAATAAGTAGTACACACAGGAATAAAATGCGCGAACTTGGTCAACCAATCCATAATCACCCAAATACCATCAAACTTTCTCAAAGTCCGTTGGAGCCCAACTACGAAGTCCATGGTGATCCGCTCCCACTTCCATTCCGGAATCTCTATCTGCTGAAGCAACCCACCTGGTCTCTGGTGCTCATACTTCACCTGCTGATAGTTGAGACACCGAGCTACGAATCCAACTATATCTTTCTTCATCCGCCTCTACCACTAGTGCTGTCTCAAATCCTAATACATCTTTGCGGTACTCGGATGAATGGAATACCGCGAGCTATGGACCTCCTCTAGAATCAACTCTCGAAGCCCATCAACATTGAGTACACAAATCCGACCATGCATCCTCAATACTCTATCATCACCAATAGCCACATCTCTGGCATCACCGTGCTGAACCTTGTCCTTGAGGACAAGAAAATGAGGGTCATCATACTGCCGCTCCCTGATACGATCAAATAAGGAAGACCGAGAAACCACGCAAGCTAGAACCCGACTGGGCTCCGAAAGATCCAATCTCACAAACTGGCTGGCTAAGGCTTGAACATCCATTGCCATAGGCCTCTCCGATGCTGGTAAATAAGTCAAACTCCCCAAACTCTCTGCCCGGCGACTCAAAGCATCGTCCACCACATTGGCCTTGCCCGGGTGATACAAAATAGTGATGGCATAGTCCTTCAGCAACTCTAACCACCTTCTCTGGCGCAAATTTAGATCCGTTTGCTTGAATAAATGTTGTAAGCTCTGATGGTCAGTATAAATCTCATAGGGAACCCCATATAAATAATGGCGCCAAATCTTCAGGGCGTGAACAATGGCAGCTAACTCAAGGTCATGAACAAGGTAGTTTTTCTCATGTATCTTCAACTGTCTGGACGCGTAGGCAATCACCCTACCGTCCTGCATCAACACCACTCCGAGGCCAACCCTCGAGGCATCACAATGGACCGTATAAGACCCTAAAACTGTAAGCAATATCAAAATTGGGGTTGTGGTCAAAGTTGTCTTGTGCTTCTAAAAGCTCGCCTCAAACTCCTCCGTCCACTGAAACGGAGCACCCTTCTGGGTCAACCTATCCATAGGGGCTACAATCGATGAAAACCCCTCCAGAAAATGATGGTAGTAGCCCGCCAAACTAAGGAAACTTCGGATCTCTATAGCTGAGGATGGTCTGGGCCAACTCTGCACAACATCTATCTTCTTCGGATCCACCTGAATACCCTTACTCGATACCACGTGGCCTAAGAATGCCACTGAATCCAACCAAAACTCACATTTTGAGAACTTAGCATATAACTTCTTCTCTCTCAGAGTTTGAAGCACAGTCCTCAGGTGCTGCTCATGATCTTCCCGACTCCGGGAATACACCAGAATAACATCAATAAAGACAATGATGAACGAGTCAAGATACAGCCAGAACACATTGTGCATCAAATGCATAAAGGCTGCTAGGGCATTGGTCAGCCCAAATGACATAACAAGGAACTCGTAATGACCATATCGAGTCCTAAAAGCAGTCTTCGGGATATCTGGCTCTCGAATCTTCAACTGATGGTAACCTGAGCGCAAATCAATCTTAGAAGACACTCGTGCGCCCTGAAGCTGGTCAAACAGATCATCAATACTAGGCAAAGGATAAAGGTTCTTCACTGTAATCTTGCTCAACTAGTGATAATCAATACACATACGCATAGAACCATCCTTTTTCTTCACAAACAAGACAGGAGCACCCCAAGGTGATATACTGGGCCGAATAAAACCCTTATCAAGCAATTTATGTAACTGATCCTTCAACTCCTTCAACTCAAGAGGAGCCATAAAATACGGAGGAATAGAAATGGGTTGAGTGCCCGGCAATTGATCAATGCCAAAATCAATATCTCTATCAGGCGGCATGCCTGGAAGATCAGCTGGAAACATATCGGGAAAATCCCATACTACTGGGACTGAATCAACTGAAGGGGTATCAATACTGACATCTCTCACATAAGCTAAATATGTGTCATACCCCTTCTCAACCATACGCTGAGCTTTAAGAAAAGAAATAACTCTACTGGGAGTGTGATCTAAAGTACCCCTCCACTCGACACGCGGTATACCTGACATATCCAGCGTCACGGTTTTGGCGTGACAATCAAGAATAGCATAATGGGGCGACAACCAGTCCATGCCCAAGATAATATCGAAATCTATCATGCTGAGCAACAATAAATTGGCTCTGGTCTCAAAACCACTAAGAGCAACCAAACACGACCGATAAACGTAGTCCACAATAAGAGAATCTTCCACAAGAGTAGAAACATAAACAGGGGAACTCAAAAAATCCCGAGATACACCCAAATGTGGAGCAAAATAAGAAGAGACATAAGAATAAGTGGAGCCTAGATCGAATGGAATCGATGCATCTCTGTGGCAAACCAGTATAATACCTGTGATGATAGAATCGGAGGCAACAGCCTCGGTACGGGCAGGAAGGGCATAGTATCTGGCGTGGCCTCCCCCTTTAGGGCGATCTCTACCTCCCCGACCTCCACCTCTAGCTGGCTGAGCAGGTGGGGTAGCAACTGGAGCTGTAACCATAGCCTGAGAACTCTGTAGGGCACGCCGTGGCTGAGAAGTCTGTAGAGGTGTACCCCTCCCAAGTCTGGGGCAATCCCTCACCACATGGCGTATGTCACCACACTTAAAACAAGCTCTAGGAGGACGTGGCAGTGGGAGCTATGCGGTATGGGTACCCTATGACCCCTAAACACCTTAAACACTATGTGAAATCTGAGATGCAAACTGAGCTGGCTGACCCACAAAACTTCTACCATGCCATACTCTTCCTCCAAAATAAGGAACAGTGGGTCTTTCCAGTCTACGAGGTCTCATTACTTCCCTATACTGTTTCTCCTGACCTCGTCTGTCCTTTCTCTCCTGGACCCACCAATCCTCTACTCTGCGAGAGGTCCTCACCACCCGCTGAACTGGGACCACAAATTGTGTCGCCATGACACCTAGAACTTGAACAATGGGAACTCACTACTCTATAGTAGGGGTGGTGGAAGTCTGGGTCTATTTCCCGATCTGTGAAGTAGTTGGTACAACCTGAATTAACCCCACCTGAACTAACGTACCAAACATGCTCGGAACTATGCAAATGTCTCCTGAAAGGCTGGAGCAGTAGTAGCAGTAGGCACATCCGATGTATGGGCTCTGGCTGGAATTGTTGGTGGCTCCTCGGTGGCAGCTCGCGTGGTGCTCTTTCTTCATCGCGTGCGCGTCCTCGGCCTCTACCCCGACCCCAACTTTTGGCAACTCTCGCAGGGGCGCGGGTGCCTGATCATTTCAGGTAGCGCGTGTCCTTACCATTAGTGAGAGAATAGAAGATAGAAGTTCAGAATTCGTGATGTCAAAAATCTCGCACGATAGGGAAATCAAATGAAGTGGAATTTTCCTAATAGTTACATAGCCCCTCGTAGATAAGTACAGACAGCTCCGTATCGATCAGCGAGACTCTACTAAACAGACTTGTGACCTATGACTCCTATGAACCTAGAGCTCTGATACCAACTTGTCACGACCCCGGTTCGCCCTCCGTGAACCATCATGACAGCACCTAGTCTCTACGATTAGGTAAGCCTAAACTTGCGAAAGATAACAAAAACTTGCGGAAGTAAAATAATTTAAAAACAAAAATTAGGCAATAACAGTGTTAAATGTGTCGCTTGGCATACACCATATTTATATAGATCTCAAAACCAATATCTAAATCCAAGACACGGAAACCTACGAATCACAAGCTAAGAAAAGGAAATACTACATAGCTCTAACTCCGGAATTTGTCTAATAAGAACAGAAAGTACATAAGGGTTAAATACAATAAGGCAGGAATAAAAGGGGACTCCTCGGTCTGCGGACGCGGCAGATGTACCTCGAAGTCTCTAAGTAGTCGCCTCCCTCAAGAATGGTAGGCCTGAGTAGAAGTACCTGGATATGCACATGAAAAACATGCGCAGAAGAGGTATGAGTACACCACAGCGGTACTCAGTAAGTGCCAAGCCTAACCTCGGTTGGGTAGTGATGAGGAAGGTCAGGGCCCTACTGAGGTTAAATAAATATAAAGATGATAGGATAAGATAAGCAGTACAATTGAAAATCTACAGTAAGAATATACACAGGATAATAAGAGTACAATAACGGAAACAGAGATGAAGGCAAACCACAAAAAAGTACCACTCATAACAAGGATGATAACCGGGGATCTCTTGGTATCCCGAGGATCTCTTGGTATCCTCAATATATGTGTCAGGGATCTCTTGGTATCCTGAGGATCTCTTGGTATCCCGAGGATCTCTTAGTATCCTCAATATATGCTAGGGATCTCTTGGTATCCTCAATATAAGCTAGGGATCTCTTGGTATCCTCAATATCTTCTAGGGATCTCTTGGTATCCCGAAGATCTCTTGGTATCCTTAATATATGCTAGGGATCTCTTGGTATCCTCAATATACGTGCCAGGGATCTCTTGGTATCCCGCACCTTAGTTCAGATCATAAATACATACAGGGGATCTCCGGGGATGCCGTCCCGTAGTCCCAAAGTAAAAACACACAGCAACAACACAAGAATACCCAATTAAGCTAAATTTCGTACCAAGTATATAGTTAATCCTAGCCTAACATGCTTCACGTAATGCAATTAAGGCAGTTTAAGCAAATATGCAATTAAGTCAACTAAACATGCTTTTCTAAACTAGCAACAGGCTAAATTCACAAGTAGAATATAACAGAAAAAAGAACTCAATTGAAATACTTAAGAAAAAATCGGATTTTCAACAATTAGCTCAAGTACGCGCTCGTCACCTCACGTACAAGGCATTTCAATTATCAAATATATCATATCCTAAGGGGAAGGTCCCCCACACAAGGTTAGACAAGCCACTTACCTCGAACCGGTTCAAAATCAACCCAACACCTCGTCTTTGCCACGAGTACTCGACTCCAAACGGCCCCAAATCTATTCAATTCAATTGCATAATGTAAATAACACTTCAAGTAACTGATTCTACAATTAAATTCTAAGCTAATATGCAAAATTATGTAAAATGACCAAAATGCCCCTAGGACCATATCTCTGAATCGGGTAAAATTCACATTTTCAGAATCCTCATATCCTCACGAGTCTAACCATACCAAAATTATTCAATTCCGATACCATTTGGTTCTTCAAATCATCATTTTACATTTTTGAAAGATTTCACAAGTTTTCTTCCCAAATTCCATCCCAAATCACGAATTAAATGATGAATTCAATGATGGATTCATGTACTCTAGCCAAATCTGAGTTAGAATCACTTACCCGATGAATTTCTTGAAAAACCTTCGAAAAATCGCCAAAATCCGAGCTCTCTTGGTCAAAATATGAAATAAAACCCAAAACTTCGTATTTATAGGGCACCCCCCGGATTTCCACCACTGCGGAACACACAAAAACGAGTGTTGTCCGCACAAAACCAGTGCTGTCCGCACAGGTTTTGACTACAGTGACATGCTTTAGTATTTTGGTCATAACTTTCTCTACAGATGTCCAAATTGTGATTTATTTACCATTCTGGAAACTAGACACGAAGGACTACAACTGTCGTTTTTGAATCAGCCCAAAATTCCTTGTAGATCAAAAGATATGAGCTTCTAGAATAGGACCAGTGAAATTTTCCTCACCGGGGACCGCACTACATTTTGTGCGACCGCACAGCCCCCACCGCGGACGCACTGGACTTTGTGCGGACCGCACTGGTGGGTTCTGAGGCCTGCAACTCTTCTGGACCTGCAACAGCTATAATTTTTGGCCTAAAATATCCCGGAACTCACCCGAGTCCTCGGGACTTCAAACCAATTGTACCAACACATCCCATGATATCGTTCAAACTTGTTCAAAACTTCGGAACGCTCACAACAATATCAAATCACCAATTTAACATAGGATTCAAGCCTAAGAACTCCAAGAAATCTTAACTTATGCTTTCGATCAAAAAGTCTATCAAATCTCGTTCGAATGACCTGAAATTTTGCAAGCACGTCACATTCAACACTACGGAGCTACTCAAATTCTCGGAATTCCATTCCGACCCTTAGATCAAAATCTCACTATCGGACCGGAAACTTCAAAAATTCGACTCTTGCCATTTCAAGCCTAAATTAGGTATGGACCTCCAAAACACTATCCGATCACGCTCATAAGCCCGAAATCACCCAACGGAGCTAACGAAACCGTCAGATTTCCATTTCGAGGCCATCTTTAGACTGTTTCGACTACGGTCAACTTTCCAACACTTAAGCTCTCATTCTGGGACTAAGTGTCCCAAAACTCTCTGAAACTCAAAACTGAACATCCTGGCAAATCAAAATAGCAGAAATAAACTCGGTAAAGCAATTAATAGGGGATCAGGGCATTAATTCTTAAGATGGTCGGCCGGGTCGTCACAGTTGGTATTTGAACCAAAACTTTCTCTCTCTATTGGCTAGAGAGAAGATAGAGCATTCTTTTTTAGAGATTTGATAATGAAGAGGTTGATCATGTATAGCTCATAGAAAAAATTGATTAGTATGACGTAAACTCAGGAAATGACTAATGTTGAGTTAATATTTTTGTCACGACCGTAAACTCGGACCCAGTCGTGATGGCACCTCTCGTGAAGACAAGGCCAACCGACACTTATCCATTTTAGTTTTAAGCAGTTAACAATGAGAATTAAGTCTAAAACATGATAATTAATCCAACATTTAAGCAGTCAACAGTACAAATATGCGGAAGAACAACCCAACACAGCCCGATACCGGGGTGTCACAAGTTACGAACATCTAGTAAGGTCTAAAATACAACGGAATTTCTGTAAATGTGCTAAATACAGTCTAATGACATCAAAGGGAGAAAAGCAGTGCTGCGGACGTCGGGCAGCTACCTTTCTAAACTCCAAAGACTCTACCTCTAATCAACTAATACCCGCTACCGGGTGCAGAAATACCTGAATCTGCACACAAGGTGCAGGGAGTAAAGTGATTACTCCAACTCAGTAAGTAATAATCATAACTAAAGACTGAGTGATAGGAAAACACGAAAAGTACATGAACATGCTGTATAGAAGTAGTACAAAACCAATAAGAAAACAATGAAGCTGTGAAATCTCTTAAAGCATCTTAGCTCAGTTTAAACTTCTTTAAAAATGACTTTTCAATAGTTAAGAAATTGAATGCAAAGAAATTAGAACAAATAAGCACAGAAAATTTGCCCCTCGGGCACAAATACACAATTAAACATGATTGAGTTCAAGTATAAAGTCAAAACTGTGAGAAAATATCAATAAAAATCCCCTAAGGGTTCAAATAGTTGGCACGAAGCCCAAATATGGAATTCAACTCAAGACATGATGATAGCAAATAGATTTCAGTCAAATACGCGATAAAATAGTCATTCGGGACGGACTAAGTCACAATCCCCAACAGTGTACGACCCCACGCTCGTCATCAAGTGTGTGTGTCACCTCAATGTAGCATAACAATGTGCAACCTGGGGTTTCATACCCTCAGAACATCATTTACAATCATTACTCACCTCAATCCAGTTAAATCTCTATCCCACGACGCCTTTGCCTCTCGAAGCGGCCTCCACTCGTGTCAAATCTATCCAAAATTAGAATCACGGCGTCAAAATATGCTAAGGGAATGAAGCCCAAGCGAAAATAATCAATTTACAACACAAATTCCGAAATTACCAAAACCCGACCCTCGGGCCCACGTGTCGGAATTCGATAATTTTTACATCACTAGATTCCTTATCTCCCCATGAGTTCATACATATCAAAAGTACCAAAATCCGACCACAATAGGTCCCTCAAATCCTCAAGTCTAGGTCTCCAATACTAGGCCCTAGTTTCCCCAATTTTTAACCTTAGATTCCATTAATTATAGCTCTAATCCGTGAAATAATATCATAGAAACGAGTTTCAAGTCTAAATTCCTTACCTCAATGAAGTTCCCTTGAAATCTCTCTTCAAAATCGTCCAAAAAGCTCCCAAACCGAATTAGAAATGCTGAAAATAGCTCAAAATCGCGAAGGACACAATTTATACCTTCTGCCCAGGCATTTTTGCATCTGCGGTCATATACCCGATTCTGTGGTACCGCATTTGTGGTCCTTGAACCGCTTCTGCGGAAATCACTTAAACAGCCAATTCCGCATCCGCGGTCAACACTCTACACCTGCGCCTTCGTAGGTGCGGTCCCACAACCGCATATGCGGTTCCTGTCATCTTCTCAACTTCCGCTTCTGCGATCGCTTTCCCGCATATGCAGCATTGCACCTGCGGTCCCCAGTCCGCAGGTGCGGAAATACCAGAAGCAGCAAAAATCTGCAACTCACCAAAAACTCCAACTCTCCGTCAACCATCCGAAATCACCCCGAGGCCCCCGGGACCTCAACCAAAAACATCAACACATCCAAAAACCTTATTCAAACTCGTTCCAATTTTCGGAACGCTCAAAACAATATTAAAACACTAAAATCACATCAAATTCAAGCCTAGGATTTCAAAATCTTTCGAATTTCGTTTTTGATCAAAAACCCAACCAAACCACGTTCGAATGACCTGAAATTTTGCACACACATCCCAAATGTCACAACGGAACTACTGCAACTTCCGTAATTCCATTCCGACCTTTATATCAAAATCTCACCTATCAACCAAAAAACGCCAAAATCTCAATTTCGCCAATTCAAGCCAAAACCTTCCACGGACTTCCAAAATACATTCCGATCATGCTCCTTAGTCCCAAATCACCTAACGGAGCTAACCAAATCATAAAAATTCTGATCCGCGATCATATACCAACAAGTCAAATCTTGGTCAAACCTTTCAAATTTCAAGCTTCAAACTGAGAACTGTTCTTCCAAGTTCATTTCGATTACCCTGAAAACCAAAACCAACGATTTACATAAGTCATAATACATCACACGGGACAAGTCATGCCCGAAAACTAGCGAGCAAAGTGCAAAAGCTCAAAACGACCGTTCGGGTCGTTACAATTTTATAATAGTTGCTTAATATATAAGAAATATATGAAGATGTAATTTGTTGGGAAAAAAGATTTTACTTAATGGCAACTCATTTAATTAAGAATATACTTTATTGTTTGCTATTTCATCCTTATTGCTTCAAGTTTTATTTTTAGTAATTTGACTCTAAATACTATACTGTAGTCAATTTCCTTCACTACTAGTGGTCTTCTTATGAAAATAAATTTAAATAATTAATTATCAACTTGAAAAATAATTTTACTTGTATGATAAATTTAATAAATTAATTAGTATTTTACTAATTAGCTAATTCAAAGAGTTAAATTTGCTCTCAACTTTCATGAAAACAGCTAATAATTTTTTGTACAAATTTTTAATATTAGCTCATTCTTAGTTTTAAATATTTAACCGTTATTATAATTTTGTAAAATAAGAATTCTACTTTCAAAAGGTAAAAAAGTTAGTCTTACATTTTATTTTTGAATGACTCCTACCAACTACCTTTCTCTCTCTATCCCTCTTTTCTTATATTTTTAAATATTTTTTTAGTTATTTATTTTACTTATTGAACGTAGATTTCAGATATGATAGCAAAAAATAATAACTATATTTCATAGCAGTACTTATTAGAAGGTAAAATTATTTTTTAGTACAAAAATACGTTAGGAATAATGTTTGATTGAAGAATAAAATGATCGTTCAAATGGATATTTGGATCTATTAACTAATTATTTTAATTTTTTCACTTGTATAATAGTAATAATAAATAATGGATAAATTTCTTATTCTATCTCTATAAATAGTTTTTTTCACTATCTTCTCGAAATAGATTGATTAGAATTCCTCTCATAATTCTCTCATATATGACAATACCTTCAATTATTTATGTTGACGAGTTAGTGCTTTTTCTGTATGAGAAAATAGAATTAGCGTTGGTGCTTGGATTCAATTGGTCAAGTGAAAAATATCCGTAAAATTGATTGTTAACAAATTTATCAAATATAAAATTATTTATTTTATAGAATATTTTAGTTATTAAGGATGTCACACCTTCTTTTTTACACCCCGAAAGGTATATGAGAGTTTTTCCAATTAAAGTGACATTATTCGAAATAAGATTATTTAATTAATCAGAGTCGCTACTTGGAATAGTTTATTTGGTGTCTCAAGTCACCGGTTTATTTTAAATCCCAAATCGAGGAAGTTTTTATTTTTAAAGGTCTGCAAACCAGAAATTCTAAGTAAGGAATTCTATTAACCCGGAAGAAGGTATTAGGCATTCCCGGGTTTCGTGGTTCTAGCATGGTCGCTTAGTGATTATTACTTGGCTTAAATTGTTTAACTATTCATTTTTAGGACCTATGTGCATTTATCTTTCACCGCTTTTAATCACTTGATTTATTCGTAAATTAAATAATTGAGTTACGAGTACGTATACTCTTTTCTTTTGGCGCATCAAAAATCATGTCACGCGAACGTGTCCATAATTAATAACGCTTTGTTTATTTTATTAAGAAAGGTTTGGTTGAAGTTGCGCGAACGCATCTCTCGAGTTATATTTTTTTAGAATTAAATTTGCAATTAAGTTATGCGAACATATACATAATCACAATAATAGTCTAAATCGAGCCTAAAGCAAACTACGAGTGTTTAAGAAAGATAATTTTACTATACTAGGTTAGCACTTAATATGAGGGCCATAGTTTATGGATTTTGTTTGTATATGGCAAACCTCGATTTTATTTTAACAAAAGAGGTGTATTTCATTTTGTTGAGACTAAGGATCCTAATTGTGAAGTTCAAAACTAAGAATTTTCTTAACTTAAATATGGGAAGGCTAGGCTTAGATTAATTCTTAAAAAATTAGGTTTGGGCGTTTATTAATGAATCTGGGAAAAAAGTTCAGTTTTGAAAAGCTGTTTTTGGGCTTAAGACCTGGCCCAAAAAAAAAAGCCTCAGCAAGCCCTTGCTGGTTCAAATTTTATTTGAGCAAAGCTGGCCCATATTGGACTTGTAATAGGCGGGTCCAGTCACTCTTTGGTTCCTAGCTAGGTCTGTCCACCTCTACCTAAGCAACAACAACCAGACAGCAAGTAACAGGAGAAAGAAAAGAATGAAGATAGCTGAAACTTGCAAGGACAGAAACCAACACAGCAACAGCAGCCAAATAGACCAGAACTTTAACCAAATCCAAACCAACTCTGAAAACCAGAAATCCAGCTAAAGAAACTAAGAAAACCCTCTACTTCAAACCGTGTTTTTCAGTTTGTAAAAATCCAGAAATAAGAAGTCTTGAAATATTTTTCTAACATTTCTGAGATCTGATCTTTTTCAAAAAAAAGAAGAACTTTTGTGCAGTAAAAAATGCTGAATGTGTTTTTCAAAACTTTTAGGCAGAGAATTAGGCTGATCAAAATGTGTGAGTGAGAGAATGTTTTCCTTTTATATAGTGTACTAAAGAGGAATCAAAAAAGCATATTCTAACATAATTTTTCTGAAAATCAGAATAGACAACATCTTTTACAGTTGTCTTTCCTTTTTCTTATCCATTACCCGCATTTTTGCTAAGATAGGGACAACTATCCAAAATACTTGAACCTTCTAATTTTAGCCTTTGCAAAAGTCCATTTTTATCCTTCTAATTATTGACTATTTTAATTTTGTCCTAAGTTCTTTTAATTCAATTAGGTCCCTATAGGTCTTAGTGATTTACAGACTTAGGGCAAACAAGAACAAAAACTATCAGCAAGTAAGAAATGCAAATTAAAAGATGTTAACAGAAAAATAAGATAAAAGAGATGATGCCATTGAAATTAAAATTAACCTAATTGGTAGACAAAATGTTTATCTAAATTAAACCAAAACAAAACTTAAAGTTCAACGATTAATGCAGCTAGACAGTGATCAAAATAAGATGAAAAATGCAAATGCAAAGAAAACCTAGGATTTAACTCACTCAATTTGCAAACTTAAACAATTAAAACAATCAATTTTATCAGCTTAAACAAACAGACTAGACAAACTGTTAATTAACCTAAAACGAAGCTGAACATAAACAGGAGATGAAATTATGGAAAAGGAACAGAGTAATCATTGAGGTACCAAACTAAAAAAAATGAACCCTAGTCAAACTAAATTCATGCAATTGGAACCAAACTTAACTAATTGTGAGATTCAGCATGCTTTTAATTAATCTAATAAACAACAAAAAAAAAACGAAACTGAAGAGCCGTGAATCAAAAGGAAAGAGAACCTAAAATTGGCAAACTAAATTTGTGTCCATGAACATGCAAAGAAGATAAAACAAACAGAAAAAGGAAAGGAAATTTTACCTAAACTTATTCTTCTAATAAAACTGGATCGACTTCGAATTCTGACCCAAGTTCTCCGGGGTAAAATGAACTTTTAGACAATCATCAATCCACTACTCTTATCAAGAGCAATGGAATCATGAATGTCTTGGGTTCAGAAACCCCTAAAATTGCCGAAAATTTGGAAGTGAAATAAAATTAGGGTTCCGAAATCTTAGATTTAAAATTCGACGAGGTTGGGGCTAATTCGAAGGGGGATAATGATGGTTTAGGGTTATGGGGTGTGAATTTGGGGCCATTTGGAATACTTAGGGTTTTGAGGCATCGATCTTAGATTTAAGATTCGAGCCGTTTGATGATGATTCGAGGGAATTAGTTTGGAGATTTATGAAGAGGAGATGACGGGGGTTCTGGGGTGTTAATTTGGGGAGGTTTGGAGGTGGCCCGCTGCCGTGAGGCGATTTCCGGCCGGCGGACCACGACGGAGACGGTGAGGAATTTAGGGGCGGCTAGGGTTTTGGGGTTGGGGGTGTTAGAGACGAATGAGGGGTTCTGAAATGGGGGAAGAGTTTTCGGATAGTAATATAGTAAATAGGGGGTCAGTTGCGGGCCGTTGGATTGACAAGATTTAGGCTTGGGTTAGGGGTAGATTTTGGATGGGTTTGGGGCTAAAATGAGTCCAATTTCAATTAAAATACCCCTTTTTCAATTACCTTTTTTTATTCCTTTTTCTTTTCTTTTTCTCTTTTTTTAATTAAAAAATTCTAAATTAATCTAAATTGTAAAACTAACTCAGATATCTAATTACAAAATTTATAAAATTACTATAATCCTAAATTAGAAAAGAAAAATAATTAATCTAAAAATTAAAAGGTAAAAATGCACAATGAGCTATTTTTGTGATTTTCATTTTTAATAACACAAATAATTAACTAATTAATCCTAAAAATATAAAAATAAAACTTAAATGTAATACATGGTATTTTTGGCATTTTTCATGATTTTAATAAAAGATTAAATGTGCACAAAAATACAAACAACTAATAAAAATCCTACAAAATTCAAATAATAAGAAAAAATCTAATTTTTTTGGATTTTATATGAGTAATTTATATAGGGCAAAAATCACATGCTCACAGCTGCCCCTCTTTGTTCGGGAACACGAAGGGTTTTCGGGAAAAGATAAAATGAGCAATTACGAGCGATTTTTGCCCGTTTAAAACTCCATGAGAAGCATCTTTTGAAAAAGTCCGACCGAACCTTGCTTCAGAGGTTGCCTACATATCCTTGGCTATAAAGGAATCAGGTTAGTGTAGTTCTAGAAGTTTTGGTAGCTGGGACTATCAGGAAACTATAATTTCACTGATGTTGCTGCGGTTTCTGCTTGCTGCTCCTTATTACACCAAAATGAAAGATGAAAAGCTAAACTAGCTAAGCCTATCAACTACGAGTTACAAGATTCTTATCCATAAACCTTCTAAAGTTTGATCTTGAGTCTTGGCCAGCTCTTCCTACAGACTTTGGTCTGAATCTTGATGTTCGTTAGCTACAACCGCTGGTTCATTCTTCTTCAGCTTCTCGGATCAAGGCGGGACATGCAAAACTTGTGACTTCAATCATATCTTGGGCAGTCCGCATCTTTTTACCGCTTCTATACTTGGAGTTCAACTTCTTTTCTTGTTCTTCCTTTCTTTTATTAGGGTTGAGACTTTTCTTTTGGGTCATGTCAAACCTTGTGCCTCGCAGTAAAAACCTGTTCAGGCACCAAAGCAAACAAACAAACGAAATTTTTTGCCCCAGTTTCACTAGGAAAATTTCGTGAGTTATTTCTAAACTAATTCTTTATTGAAAGAAATAAAATCGTGATTGCGTATCCTTGGGAAAAGAGATTAGGGAGTGGAGCCCTATATTTATAAAGAAATCAACTAAGGAGTGGAGACTCTATGTTGGAAAGAGACTAGGGAGTGGAGACCCTATGTCTAAAATAAATTCAATTAGGGAGTGGAGGCCCTATGTTGGAAAAACATATTAAGGAGTGGAGACTCTATGTCTAAAATAAAATCAACTAGGGAGTGGAGACCCTATGTCTTAAATAACTTCAACTAGGGAGTGGAGACCCTATGTTGGAAAAACGACTAGGGAGTGGAGACCCTATGTCTAAAATAAAATCAACTAGGGAGTGGAGTCCCTATGTTGGAAAAGAGACTAGGGAGTGGAGACCTTATATTTAAAATAAATTCAACTTGATAGTGGAGACCCTATGTTGGAAAAACAGACTAGGGAGTGGCGACCCTATATCTAAAAATAAAATCAACTAAGGAGTGGAGACCCTATGTTGGAAAAACAGACTAAGGGGTGGAGACCCTATGTCTAAAATAAAATCAACTAGAGAGTGGAGACCCTATGTTGGAAAAGCAGACTAGGGAGTAGAGACCCTATGCACAAAATAAAATCAACTAAGGAGTGGAGACCCTATGTTGGAAAAGCGACTAGGGAGTGGAAACCCTATGTCTAAAATAAAATCAACTAGGGAGTGGAGACCCTGTGTTGGAAAAGCAGACTAGGGAGTGAAGACCCTATATCTAAAAATAAATTCAACTAGGGAGTGGAGACCCTATGTTCGAAAAGCAGACTAGGGAGTGGAGACCCTATGCCTAAAATAAAATCAACTAGGGAGTGGAGACCCTATGTTGGAAAAGCGACTAGGGAGTGGAGACCCTATGCCTAAAATAAAATCAACTAGGGAGTGGAGACCCTATGTTGGAAAAGAGACTAGGGAATGGATACCCTATGTCTAAAATAAATTCAACTAGGGAGTGGAGACCCTATGTTGGAAAAGCAAACTAGGGAGTGGAGACCCTATATCTAAAAATAAAATCAACTAGGGAGTGGAGACAATATGTTGGAAAAGCAGACTAGGTAGTGGAGACCCTATGCCTAAAATAAAATCAACTAGGGAGTGGAGACCCTATATTGGAAAAACATACTAGGGAGTGGAGACCTTATGCCTAAAATAAAATCAACTATAGAGTGGAGACCCTATGTTGGAAAAGCAGACTAGGGAGTGGAGACCCTATGCCTAAAATAAAATCAATTAGGGAGTGGAGACCCTATGTTGGAAAAACGTAACTAGAGATTGGGGACCCTAGGCTACCATCTTTTATGAATTTTTCTTCTTCTCTTTTTTTACTTTACTTTACTTTTCATTTTTATTTAGGAGAATGAATGAAGAGTTTAAAAGGACTTCCCTTTTCGGGTCAACTTTTGTTGCAGAACCGTTTTGGTTTCTGCGTACCTTGCTTTTATTGCACCTGCTCCTTGCAAGGCTGTTTTGGACTGCACCTATTTTTCAAATCAAAGAACAATTCGTCAGTTTGAAATGGTGGTTGGTTTTGTGGCCTTGATTTTTTTGATCACTTGATCTCGGCCCAATTCTTTCGATGAAAATCTCTGTTGCTCGTCGACTTTCTGGAGATCGATCTCTCTTATAAACCCAGAGATCTTGACTTTTCCAAAATTTCACATGATGGTTTACCCGAGTGGAGCTTTGGCCTTTTCATTTTATTTTGTCTTTATGGGCATTTGACTTTGGATTTCTTTCATTTTCAATAATTTTGAATCTGGAGCATCGGCCATCATGGCCAGTCGAGATCGACTTGATGCACCTGCTGAGGCTGGGTATTTTTCCTTGAATTTGGCTTTTGTTAAGCAGAGCCCTGTAAAACCAATCTTGCCATCTATTCTTTGTATTAGTTTCAGAGAAGGATTAGATCGAAAAGGACTCAAAGAAGAGTAAAGAAAGGACATGATAATGAATTTAACAAGAAGTGTCCCTTTCGGGGGGAAGAAAGAAGGACTTATCTGGAGTGCATACAGACTTCAATAGATATGACATGCTTCTTGGATAGGATACCCGATCTGCGCAACCATCCAATCTCTCATAAACCCAACATAACTTGTATCTTAAAACCGATAAACCTTGCTAGGACTTTATTAGTGCCGATGGTTGTAGGGAATTCCTTCTTTTCGATCAATGGCGCCCTTTGCGGGTTTTCGCCAATTGACCTCTCTCATTTCTCTTCTTACTGTCGCCTTATAGTATTCTTTGTGAGTTTTCACTAACAAGACTCTCTCATTTTTGGTTTCTCTGCTCACCGTCGCCTTACAGTGCCCGTATGGGTTTTCACCAATAAGACTCTCTCATTTTATTTCTCTTGTTTTGATTGCATTGGATCCAAGTAGCTGCATTCTCCGATCCTTGAAAATTCTCAATGATTGATCGGAAGGACTTAAAAGGATTTGGGTAAAAATGATTTGGACTGAATTACAACTTTGGAACCATTCAGGTGGGATCATCGCCGAATCATTATAACATCTTCCCCAGTTTCAACTTTTGGGAGAATTTGGATTTTTGTTTTAGTGTGACTGAACCCCAGAGAGAGGCTGCCTTATCCTTTTGGAATCAAGTCAAACGTAGTTCAGGGAATACTTTCTTTTTGATGTTTTTTTTACAAATCTTTTTGGGTTCCAAAGAGGGTGATCAAGGAAAGGTAACCGGCTCAAAGGGTTAACAAAAGGTTGAAGTGTTTGGGGTAGCGAGAATGAAAGCCTTCGTCATCCCAATCGGATCATATTAGTACCGCAAAAAAGGGTTAAACATAATACCTCTTGACCGCGTCTGCATTGACAGATGTTTTAGGGTCATTTCCTTCAATGTCTCCCAAGTACAATGCCCCTTTTGGCAACAATTTTCTTATAATGTATGAGCCCTTACAATTTGGAGCGAATTTTCCTTTTGCTTCCTTGTGATGCGGGAGAATACGTCTCAAAACGAGTTGCCCCACTTCAAAGTTCCTGGGCCGCACTTTCTTGTTGTAGGCACGGGTCATTCTTTGTTGGTACAACTACCCGTGGCAAACTGCGGCCATCCGCTTTTCATCAATTAGGGTTAGTTATTCTAGAAGGGTCTTGACCCACTCACTATCCTCAATCTCGGCTTCAACGATGATTCGGAGAGAAGGAATTTCAACTTCTGCAGGTATCACGACTTTAGTGCCATAAACCAATAGATAAGGTGTTGCTCCAACTGATGTGCGCACAGTTGTGCGATATCCCAACAATGCAAACGGAAACTTTTCATGCCATTGTCTAGAACATTGTATCATCCTCCTAAGAATCTTCTTGATGTTCTTGTTTGGTGCTTCAACGACACCATTAGCTTTGGGCCGATAAGGGGTAGAATTCCAATGCGTGATCTTAAATTGTTCACATATCTCCCTCATCAAGTGACTATTCAAGTTTGCAGCATTGTCCGTAATGATAGTTATAGGAATACCAAAATGGCAGATGATGTTTGAGTGCACGAAATCCGCCACTGCTTTCTTAGTGACGGCTTTGAGAGTGACTGCTTCAACCCATTTTGTGAAGTAATCAATGGCAACCAATATGAATCTATGCCCATTTGAAGCTTTTGGCTCAGTTGGCCCAATGACATCAATACCCTAAGCAACGAATGTCCACGGTGCTGACATAGGATGCAGTTCTGAAGGCGGTGCATGAATCAGGTCACTGTGCACCTAACACTGATGACATTTTCGGACAAAACTGAAGCAATCTTTTTCGATAGTCATCCAGTAATAGCTTGCTCGAAGGATTTTTTTTGCGAGAATATCCATTCATATGGGGACCACACACTCCTACGTGCACTTCTTTCATGATTCTTCCGGCCTCTTGGGCATCCACACATCTTAGAAGGTTCAGATCTGGAGTCCTTTTGTACAAGATCTCTCTGCTCAAGAAAAAGCCAATAGAAAGCCTTCTAATGGTTCTCTTTTGGTCTCCATTGGCTTGCTCGGGATATTCTTTTGTTTTCAAAAAATCTCTTGATATCATGATACCATGGCTGGATATTTGGTTCCACCTCAACCGTATTGCAATAACCATGCCTTTCTCGGATTTGGATTTCCAACGGGTCAATGTGGACATTGCCTGGGTATGGCAACATCGAGGCCAAAGTAGCGAGTGCATCGGCTAACTCATTGTGAAGACGAGGAATTTACCTGAACTCGACTGACTTGAACCACTTGCTAAGATCTTCCACATGTTGCCTATATGGAATAAGCTTGACATCCCGAGTTTCCCATTCACCCTGAGCTTGTCGGATAATCAAGTCTGAATCTCCCATGATTAACAATTCTTCCACATCTTGGTCGATTGCCATGTTCATACCCATAATGCAGGCTTCATACTCGGCAGTGTTGTTGGTACAAAAAAATCGAAGTCGTCCTATGGCCGGATAGTGCTGACCAGTGGGTGAGATCAAGATTTCCCCAATCCCGACACCTTTTGCGTTTATAACTCCATTGAAGAACATTTTCCAAGCATTGGTGTCTTCTGAAATTACCTCAACTGAATTTACTTCCTCGTCTGGAAAGTAAGTACTTAGAGGCTGATATTCATCATCCACAGGATTTTTCGCTAAGTGATCCGCTAAAGCTTGAGCTTTCATTGTTGTGCCAGTGACATAGACTATGTCAAACTCGGTGAGCAGGATTTGCCATTTTGCTAACCTCCCCGTGGGCATCGGCTTGTGGAATATGTACTTCAAAAGATCCAACCTGGTGATGAGATAGGTGGTGTAGGCCAGCAGTAATGCCTAAGCTTCTGAGCGACCCAAGTTAGGGCACAACAAGTCCTTTCCAACAAAGTTTATTTGGCTTTGTAACTGGTGAACTTCTTGCTCAGATAGTATATTGCATGTTCTTTCTTCCCGATCACATCATGTTGCCCGAGAACGAACCCAAAAGAATTCTCCAACACTGTCAAATACAAAAACAAAGGCCTCCCAGGTTCGGGTGGGACCAAGACTGCTGGATTCAACAGATATTCTTTGATTTTGTCAAAGGCTTCTTGACACTCATCTGTCCATTTAATCGTTGCATCTTTCTTCAACAGCTTGAATATGGGCTCACATGTGGAAGTCAATCGAGCAATAAACCGACTGATGTAATTCAACCTTCCCAACAGACTCATAACCTCTTTCTTGGTTCTCAGATGAGGCAAATCCCGAATAGACTTTATCTTTGTTGGATCTAACTTGATGCCCCTCCGACTGACTATAAATCCCAAGAGTTTCCCAGACGGAACTCCAAATCCACATTTAGCTGGATTTAACTTCAAGTTATACTTACGCAGATGCTTAAAGAACTTTCTCAGATCCTGAACATGGTCATCCTACGTTCTTGATTTAATGATTACATCATCCACATACACCTCGATTTCTTGGTGCATCATTTCATGAAAGATGGCAGTCATGGCTCTCATGTAAGTTGCCTCGGCGTTCTTCAAACCAAAAGGCATGATCCTATAAAAATAGGTGCCCATGATGTGGTGAAATCTATCTTTTCAGCGTCTTCTTCATCCATCAAGACCTGATGATATCCCGCATAACAATCCATGAAAGACTGTATCTCATGTTTGGCACAGTTGTTAACAAGGATGTGGTTTTGGCAAAAGGAAGTTATCTTTGAGACTTGCTTTGTTCAGATCCCGATAGTCAACACACACTCAAGTTTTTCCATCTTTCTTTGGCACTGGAACCACATTAGCCAACCATGTGGTGTATCGGACCACCCAGATCACCCGGATCACCCCTGCCTTTAACTGTTTGGTGACCTCCTCTTTGATCTTGTCATTGATGTCGGTTTTGAACTTTCTCTATTTTTGCTAGACAGGGGGATGATCGGGGTAAGTTGGCAATTTGTGCACCACTAAATCAATACTTAGTCCTGGCATATCATCATAGGACCAAGCAAACATATCTTTAAATTTGAACAAAAGTTGGATCAATGCATCTCTAGTTCTTTCATCCGTGTGAATGCTTATCATGGTTTCTTGGACCTCTTCTGTACTACCCAAATTAATCGGCTCGGTTTCATTTAAGTTTGTCTTAGGTTTATTCTCGAATTGTTCCAGTTCTCGATTTATTTCCCTAAAAGCCTCATCTTCATCATATTCCGGTTCTTGATTCATTATTTCACAATTAAACAACGCGTTAGGATCTGGGCATGAAGCCCGCAAGCATGTCATGTTATTTAAATCCGCATTATTCGAACTAAAAGAAGAAATAAGAAAATTAACAAAAATCAGAAAGAATAAAGAAAGAGATTCATAGACGATGAAATATTGATTTCATTTCATTGAATTTGAATATATAAGGGTTTACATTGGAATTTTAAAGACAATAAACTAAAAGAAACATTCGAGTGACACCCTCGGATAACTCGGAATGCAGAAAGGTGACAAGACTGGACTACCGGGATTCCTGCCTGACTGGGAACGGAGTAGCCTTCCAATTTTGCAGCTTGGCATCGGGCCCCATAAATTTCACCTCAGCAATGCTCGAGCCTTCTCCTGGCTGGACCATGTGAGCTTCATACAACATTTGCCTCATGTCTCCACATATGTCCTCAATTTCCTCGGCCGTGAAGGCCTCATCTTCTTCTTCTTTTGTGTACTTTAGCTTGATGAATGTTTTGGAGAGATGCGAGACCGGCTGAGGTAGAACCCACCCGTCATTATTATATTCTTTAGCCCATTTCATGTTGGCTTCTGTAGCTTAGAAACCGATGCCAAAGAAATTTTTACTGGCCGTTAAGGTGATGGGCTCCGTAATACCTTGCAAAGATGCCCCAAGCCCCTTCCCAGGCTTATAAACGTGCTTGATCATTTCAGTAGCGACCATGATTGATGCATTTGACAGAAAGGGTTAAGGACATGGGCTCCCTTCCTCACATTGATCTGCGACCACGACCTCAAAAGCTTGATAGACTATGTGCTCACTACCTTCCTTAGCCTCGAGACATGGGACTGACGGGACCCTGTAAATTGATTGATCGCCCTCTCCATGGACCACGATTTTCTGATTTTCGTGTTCAAATTTTACCATTTGGTGTAGAGTAGAAGGTACGACCCCTGTAGCATGGATCCAAGGCCTTAATAAAAGAAAATTATAGGAAGTATCCATGTCCAAGATCTGGAATGTCACGTCAAATCCCACAGGACCGATCGTCAAGATCAAATTAATCTCTCATATTGTGTCTCTATTGATGCCATCAAAAGCACGCACACACACATTGTTGGGCATAATTCTCTCAGTCCCAATTTCCATTCTTTGTAAAGTTGAGAGAGGGCATATGTGGACCCTAGATCCGCCATCCACCATGACTCTTTTCACATAGTAACCTTCACACTTAACTGTCAGATAAAGAGCTTTATTATGGGCAGCCCCTTCTGGGGGCAAGTCATTTCTACTAAATGAAATCCGGTTGACTTCAAAGAATCGTTCCGCCATCATTTCCAGTTGTTCAACAGTGGTTTCAATCGGAACATATGTTTTATTTAGGGTCTTTATCAACACTTTATGATGCTCAGTCGAGCTTATCAGTATAGACAAGAGCGAGACCTGAGAGGGAGACTTTCGAAGTTGGTCAATTACCTCGTAATCCGCAGTTTTCATTTTTCGGAAGAATTTCTCTACTTCTTCGGCACTAACTAGCTTTTTGAGCGGAAAGCGCTTCTGCTTGGCATTGTTCACTTCTTCCAGATTGAGGTACTTCCTAGATGGGTTGGTTTCATTTACTTCCCCCATGATTTCTTTCCCCTTGTACATCACAATTGCTCTGTTGTAGTTCCAGGGGACAGGTCTTTTATGGGACTTTGTGGTGCGCGGCTAATGATCATTGGCTCGTTCAGCCTGGGTGGAATTACTAGTCCCCGCGTTACATAAGTCCCTTTGGGTACATACATCTTAGGTCCCTTGTTCAGCTCGATCCTTTTAAGAGGACTCAATGCCAATTGTTCTTTCCTGTGAGCCCGGGGAACATAAAGAATGGCATCTTTAGGGGGTACTACCCATATTTTGGCTTCTACCGTCCTTTCTACACTTTGAGAGGCGGAGTTGCCCTTCTTCTCCCCCTTGTCTTGATTTGCAGCCGCTTTTGCCTTCTTTTCAACATCGGTGATGGCAATTATGGCTTTTAGAGCTGGGTCAAACTCTTTATCTTCACAAATCATCCCAATAACTGGCCCGTTGTTGTGAGTCGGCAATGGGTTGTTGGTCACATTGGGGATCTCTTCATCTTTCAGCACTACCCTCTTTTACTCTATTAGGTTTTCGATTGCCCTTTTGAGAGTCCAACAATCTTCAGTGTCATGCCCTTCCGCTCTTGAATGGTAAGCACATCAAGCATCGTGTCGATAGGAGGGCGACTCTAGGTTTTTCCTAGTTTGGGGTATGGGTTGCAACAAACCCATTTGGACCAGTTTCGGGAAAAGGCTAGAGTATGATTCACCAATAGGCGTGAAGTTTGCTCTTTTGGGTGGCTCCTGGGCATGGGAATTGTATGGAAAGTTATTTTGTGGGGGACGGTGATTATATAGAGCTTGGTGAGGAGGCTTATTTCTAGGAAGTGGAGCTCAGTTTTGGTTAAATTGTTGTTGTGGCCGAGCATATGGTTGGGCGTTCATCACCGTATAAGGCTGAGGAGCCATGGTATAAGCCACATCCTTGTGAGGATAATAATGTTGATGGGAGTTTGGCGGGAAGTAACCTCGGGGTTGACGGGGGTTCCTCGAACTTGAAATCGCCATCGCCACTTCTTCTTTCTTTTTTCTATTTGCCACACCTCCTGACCCACTCTGGATTGCTTGGGACGTAGCTCTTATAGCAGACTGGCTCAATATGCGGCCTGCCTTCAAACCATTTTTGACCATCTCCCTAATTTTGATAGCCTCAGCAAACGGCTGTCACATTGCAAACATCATATTCTGAATGTAGAAAAACACTGACCATCTCGGTCTCATCCATCGGGGGCTTTATCCTGGCCGCTTGTTCACGCCATTTAACAACATATTCTCAGAAACTTTCCGAAGACTTTTTTTTGAGATTAGACAGGCAATTTCTGTCTGGAGCTATGTCTATGTTATACTAGAATTGCTTGACGAAATCTCAAGCCAAATCATCCCATATGTGCCAGCGAGACATGTCTTGATCCATGTACCACTCAGATGCAATGACAACTAGACTCTCTCTGAAATAAGCCATTAGGGGCTCTTCTTTTCTACCTGCCCCTTCTAATTGATTGAAATACCTCTTGAGGTGGGCTATGGGGTCCCCGTGCCCATCATACTTTTCGAACTTGGGGGTCTTGAAACCGATGGGCAAATGCACATGCGGGAACATACATAAATCAGCGTAGGATATGCTCTTTTGGCCACTTAGACCTTGTATATTCTTAAGGCTTTGTTCCATGCTTCTCATTTTCCGAGTGATTTCCTCTTGCTCGGGATTCTTTGTAGCTCACTCTTGCCCAGCGGTAAACTCATACCGGGGTTGTTGAGGGTAAGAATTGGTGGTGAAATGGGCAGTGTCTAGTGGAAAAGATGGTACTTGGAAGGTAAAGGAGGTGTATCAAAGCTTGCCCTGGGCAAGGTGGGTTGTGGCATAGCCAAAGTTGGCGGTGCAGTAAATATGTTAGAAGTCACTCCCGAAATCAATGCTTGGGGGCAAACCTTAGAAGGCGTTCCGGTGAAGTGGGCTGAGATGGTGGGATATCCGAATGGGGTGTTCGGGTAACTTATTGGGATGTTGGAAGTTCCACTTGCTCTGGGAAGTAGCTCGGGGAAACCAGGTATGGCACTTGATATCTCTCTACTATTGGACCAGGCGTCCCATATTTCCAACATGTAGAGGTGTAGTGCCCTATTCTCTTCAGCAGCCGCCAACTCTGATGTTGGGATAGCCGATAATGAGCTATCGTCTGGGATGGAAAATATTGGTAGATGACTATTCGACGACATTTCAACACTTTCCTTAGATCTAAGGGTATGAAGCCAGGTTACCACGAACCAACCACCATAAAAACAGAACCTATACTCAACAACAGACACAACAAAACGGTTAGTTTGAGGCAATTAACACATATAGGATCGCACATTGGGGGGGTGATGCACTTATACAGTTAAATGTGTTTCTACATGTTTTGCAACGATTGAGTGTCTCATCTCGACTTTTGTTTTATCTCTCTGATATTCTCTCTTGCACTCTCTTATTTCTCTCTTGTTCTCATTCTCTTTTCCTTGTTTTCTCTCTTTCTTTTTTGCTTTTTCTTTTTGGTTTTCTCTTTTCGTCATTTTCTCTTTTATTAGAGTTATTTAAAAACCATGACCGGATCCGGTGGGGATTGACTACGTATCACGACGCCGCGTGAATTAGATCATCACGCAGTTCAAAGGATAAATGTGAAATAAATAAACACTTTTTGGGTTTTTTCACATTTTCATTAAAACAAACCTTCTAATTTTTCTCTATTATAAAGACTCGATCCTACATACTTGAGAATTTAACTAAAACAAACTCAAAACATACTCTAGGAATAAAAATACAAACTCGAAATGAGAAAACAATCAGGAGTACATAAATGCCTCCAATCCTGCCCTAGGAACACCAACTGGTCTTGCCACTGGCCTATGCGCCATGTCATCCTGGAGGCGATAGAGATCATCCATTATCTGGCGAACAAAGATCATTACTGTGGCAAAGAACATAGACCTGGTCATGTCCTCGCACTCATTGCACCTCATCACAATTTAGTCGGCAATTCTTCTAACCCTTTCCTTGATGATGCCCTTTTCTTGCAACAACCGCCCAATCTGCTGAGATCTAGCCTCCAAGACCTGGGTGGTTGTATGATTCTGTTCTTGCAAATGTTGTAGGTCTCCCTCTAGCTGTGCCATCAAAGCGTAGTAATATTCTCTCTCGGTTTTGAAGCTCTTGGCTTGTTTAGTCATTTCACCCTCAAGGCTATTAAGCTCCTTTTTCCAGCCCATGACCCATCTGTCTTATCTTTCCTTCAACTGTCGGACAAAAGTTGCTCATTCTTCTGCATTTTTGGCCAACTTTATTCGGGCTTTTACTAGTTCAGACTCAATCTTTTGCAAATCATCCTTAGAGTTACGTACTTTTTGTGTAAGGCTGTAGATAAGCCTTTTATCTTTTCTGCTTCTGCCCGAGTTCTCGGCTGTTATTCTAATTTTTTGAACTTGGGCTCGGAGAGCTTCATTTTCTTGGGCCAGCCTTTTTCTTTCACCTTCAACTTCTTGTGCCTGTAAATCATTATTGAATACGACGTTCCTCAATTCTTCTTGCAAAACGTGAATGGTGGCATGGTATTTTTCTCTTTCTCTTCCCAAGCCAACCTTTCCCGGATTTTATCATCAAAATCTTGAACATGAGGTCTTTTGGTGGGCCTTTCAGGCTCGGGATCTGGCTCATCATTCGCACAAAACCTTCTCTCAAACCATGCAGCATAATTTGGATCCACTTTTCCTCTCACAAGATCTGGTACTTGGGTGTCAATTTTCAAATATTGACAACCATTCAAATCTCGCTGGACTAAAGCCTCAGGTAGGGTTGCTTCTGGGTGTAGCTCAATGACTTGGGTACTCAAATCTACATCTTCTGGTACCACTTGATACCGTCCCAGTTGACTTAGAACTCTTTGCGGTGCATATGGTTGGATACTCCTCAGGCACATCATCATCAAGTAGCCTTTTGAAGCTGTCATGTATATGACTTCCGTTACCGGAAGCCATCCTATGGTCCATTCAATTTCACTTGCTTTCAGAGCTCTTAAGTGGGAGACCCAGGCCTCAAACCCTTCTGGAGTTTGTAGTCTTCCACCCTTTCCTCATAATTCTTGATGAAGTTGTTCCCGTCCGAACCATAACTCATGAACTTGGGGTGATGGTGGAGATGTTCGATCAACCACATTTGGAGAAGAATGTTGCAACCCTTAAAGAATTGAGCCCCGAACTTACACAAGGTCAATGCTCGATAAATGTCTGCCATCACTAATGGAACAAGTGTGTGATCTTTCTTGATAGTGAGGATTTGTGCAATTCTGGCCATGCGAGTATCTATTGTCCCTTTTGCATTCGGAGAAACCATGATTCCCAAAAATTCCACGATGAAAGCGAACTGACGATGAATCTTCCAAGTGCTTTTATCTTGTTTGTTGTTTAACCCCTTTTCATGCATTTCAAACCCAGCTAAGTGCCCGAACCTGAAGTACAAGAAGTAGAAAGAACAACATTCGTTGCTTACATGGGCCTTCTTTATTTGCTTACTTATATTCAGAAGATCAAAGAACTTGTGCAAAGGGAGCCCTCAAGAATATAAGTTGTTGTTTCCTCAAGTCCTGGACAAAGTCAATGTATCCGACCATTTCCTCCAGAGTAGGGGTGAGCTCGAAATTAGAGAAACGGAACACGTTGTGGACAGGATCCCAAAAGGTTACCAAGGCTTTGATTAAATCCTCCCGGGGTTCGATGCTCATGATGTCTATAAGGGAACCCAACTACTTTTTTACCCAATCCTAGCCATCTTTATCTAAATCATTCCACCACATGTGAAGCTGCAGCTGAGCCTATTCAATGACCAATTGTGACGGGTTCTAGACAACATTCATTTACGACTGGTTCTAGACAGTATTCATTTGTGACGGGTTCTGGATAGTATTCATTTGTACCTGTTGAGGGTTAAGGTTAGGGTTGACTCTTGTGGACTCTTTTTGCAAAACAAGTTTTCAATTTCTAAAAGAAAATCAACGGAAAAAGACCTCATTTATGTTACTTTAGCAAACATGGTCGTTTTTGCAAACATGGCCCCTTCACAATTCCAAACAAATTTTGAGGTCGGGGGAAAGTATTTTATGGAAAAAAAATACCTTACTGACAGACTTGCCCATTCTTTACGAAAACAGCCTTTCGACATTTAAAAAATAATTTAAGGCTATCCCGGTAAGAACGACTTAAAATACAACCGAAGCTGGGTCGGCTTATTCTTTTGACCAAAGCCCTAAACTACACTCTACTTAATTATTTTGTAAAAAATGAGGCAGGACCTTATGTGAGTTGCCTACGTATCCTACATCCGGTGAGAATCAGACCCGCGTAGTTCGATCATTTTTGACGCAATGGAAAAAAAACATGATATTTGACTCACTCTTTTTGAAATACATTTTCCTCTTTTCCCTTTTTCAAAAATGTTGGCAGAGTTTCGAGACATTTTCAAATACAGGGATTTTTGGAATCGGGTAAATTCTCTATCCTACCTCACTCTTTTTTTTTCTTGATTTTCTTTTCCTAGCCGGTCAACATGCAAGCCGAAACAAATAAATATTCATATAGTACGTAGGATGCATCATGATGGTCTTTATTTTGGGTACACATGTCTTAGACGGACTCAATCCCTGTGTTGAGTTCCCAAGGTCAAATGCACGTGATGCAAACAAACGTGCCTACTACGGATCCGGCATGAGATTATGTTATTCTAAGTTTAAACCTAGGGTTTTGTTCTAAACCTGGCTTACCCGAGCGGACAAACTCGAGTCGAGGAGGGGGCAACGTATCGGGAGCACGAAAGTCTGCCCGGCCTTGTTGTTTGCCCAGCCCCGTTCTATTTGGCATAACTCTAATAGAAAAGTGGGCCACGCGAATGTGAGCACCGTTTTTCAGAAGACTCGGGAGGGAGGCGTAAGAAGACATTTAAATACAGTTCAAGAAATATCAAAGCGGTAAATAAATAGCAATTATCACATTAAGCCCACAAAATACAGTAATATCAACAATAAAGCCAAATAAAATCAGATTTAATCAAGCTCGAATTCTTGAACCCTGAACCGTAAGTTCTGGGTTCTTATCTCCGGCGGAGTCGCCAGAGCTGTCATACCTTCTTTTTTACATCCCGAAAGGTATATGGGAGTTTTTCCAATTAAAGTGACATTATTCGAAATGGAATTATTTAATTAATCAGAGTCACCACTTGGAATAGTTTATTTGGTGTCCCAAGTCACCGGTTTATTTTAAATCCCAAATCAAGGAAGTTTTTATTTTTAAAGGTCTGCGAACCAGAAATTCTAAGTAAGGAATTTTGTTAACCCGGGAGAAGGTATTAGGCATTCCCGGGTTCTGTGGTTCTAGCACGATCGCTTAGTGATTATTACTTGGCTTAAATTGTTTAACTACTCATTTTTAAGACCTATATGCATTTATCTTTCACCGCTTTTAATCACTTGATTTATTCGTAACTAAAGACTTGAGTTATGCGTACGTATACTCTTTTCTTTTGGCGCGTCAAAAATCATGTCACGCGAACGTATACACAATTAATAACGCTTTGTTTATTTTATTAAGAAAGGTTTGGTTGAAGTTGCGTGAACGTATCTCTCGAGTTATATTTTTTTAGAATTAAATTTGCAATTATGTTATGCGAACGTATACATAATCACAATAATAGTCTAAATCGAGCCTAAAGTAAACTACCAGTGTTTAAGAAAGATAATTTTACTATACTAGGTTAGCACTTAATATGGGGGCCATAGTTTATGGGTTTTGTTTGTATATGACACACCTCGATTTTATTTAACAAAAGGGGTGTATTTCATTTAGTTGAGACTAAGGATCATAATTGTGAAGTTCAAACTAAGAATTCTCTTAACTTAAATATGGGAAGGCTAGGCTTAGATTAATTCTTAAAAAAATTAGACTTGGGCGTTTATTACTGAATCTGTGAAAAAAGTTCTGCTTTGAAAAGTTGTTTTTGGGCATAAGACTTGGCCCAAAAAAAGAGCCTCAGCAGGCCCTTGCTGGTCCGAAATTTGTTTGAACAAAGCTGGCCCATATTGGACCTGTAATAGGCGGGCCCAGTCACTCTTTGGTTCCTAGCTGGGCCTATCCACCTCTACCTAAGCATCAACAACCAAACAACAAGTAACAGGAGAAAGAAAAGAATGAAGATAGCTGAAACTTGCAAGGACGGAAACCAACACAGCAGCAGCAGCCAAATAGACTAGAAATTTAACCAAATCCAAACCAACTCTGAAAACCAGAAATCCAGCTAAAGAAACTAAGAAAACCTCTACTTCAAACCATGTTTTTCAGCTTGTAAAAAACCAGAAATAAGAAGTTTTGGAATGTTTTTCTAAAATTTCTGAGATCTGATCTTTTTCAGAAAAAGGAGAACTTTTGTGTAGTAAAAAATGCTGAATGTGTTTTTTAGAACTTTTAGGCAGAGAATCAGGCTGAATTAAAGTGTGTGAGTAAGGGAATGTTTTTCTTTTATAGAGTGTACCAAAAAGACATCAAAAAAGCATATTCTAACCTAATTTTTCTGAAAATCAGAATAGTACGACATCTTTTACAGCTGTCTGTCCTTTTTTCTTATCCATTACCAGCATTTTTGCTAAGATAGGGACATCTGTCCAAAATATTAGAACTTCTGATTTTAGCCTTTGCAAAAGTCCATTTTTACCCTTCCAATTATTGACTATTTCAATTTTGTCTTAAGTTCTTTTAATTCAATTAGGTCCCTATAGGTCTTAGTGATTTACAGACTTAGGGCAAACAAGAACAAAATCTATCAGCAAGTCAGAAATGCAAATTAAAAGATGTCAACAGAAAAATAAGATAAAAGAGATGATGCCATTGGAATTAAAATTAACCTAATTGGTAGACAAAATGTTTATCTAAATTAAACCTAAACAAAACTTAAAGTTCAACGATTAATGCAGGTAGACAGTGATCAAAAATAAGATGAAAAATACAAATGTAAAGAAAACCTAGGATTTAACTCACTCAATTTGCAAACTTAAACAATTAAAAAAAATCAATTTTATCAGCTTAAACAAACAGACTAGACAAACTGTTAATTAACCTAAAACGAAGCTGAACATGAACATGAGATGAAATTATGGAAAAAGAACACAGTAATCATTTGAGGTACCAAATTAAAAAAAGTGAATCCTAGTCAAACTAAATTCATGCAATTGAAACCAAACTTAACTAATTGCGAGATTCAGCATGCTTTTAATTAATTTAATAAACAACAAAAAAAATAACCAAACGAAACTGAAGAGCCGTGAATCAAAAGGAAAGAGAACCAAAAATTGCCAAACTAAATCATGCGGCCATGAACATGCAAAGAAGATAAAACAAACAGAAAAAGGAAAGAAAATTTTACCTAAACTTATTCTTCTAATAAAACTGGATCGACTTCGGATTCTGACCAAAGTTCTCTGGGGTAAAATGAACTTTTAGACAACTATCAATCCACTGCTCTTATCAAGAGCAATGGACTCATGGAAGTCTTGGGTTCAAAAACCCCAAAAATTGCCAGAAATTTGGATGTGAAAGAAAATTAGGGTTTCGAAATCTTGGATTTAAAATTCGACGAGACTGACGCTGATTCGAAGGGGGCTAATGATGGTTTAGGGTTCAGAGAGGTGTCGGGGTTATGAGGTGTGAATTTGGGGCCATTTGGAACACTTAGGGTTTTGAGGCATCGATCTTAGATTTAAGATTCGAGCCGTTTGGTGATGATTCAAGGGAATTAGTTTGGAGATTTGTGAAGAGGAGACGACGGGGGTTCTGGGGTGTTAATTTGGGGAGGTTTAGAGGTGGCCCGCTGCCGTGAGGCAATTTTCGGCCGGCGGACCACGGCGGAAACGGTGAGGAATTTAGGGGCGGCTAGGGTTTACGGGTTAGGGGTGTTAGAGACGAATAAGGGGTTCTAAAATAGGGGGAGGAGTTTTCGGACAGTAATTGTCACGACCACGGTTCGCCGTCCATGAACCATCATGACAACACCTAGTCTGTACGACTAGGTAAGCTTAAAATGCGGAAGATAAACCAAATTTTGCGGAAGAAAAGAAAATAATTTAAAACAGAAATAGTGTAATAAAACAGCATTTAAAAGTGCCCTCAGCATACACAGTACCAACTCTCATAAACTAATACAATTTTTCCAAAACCCGAAAACCCATTCACAAGCTACGAATATAATAAAAAAGCTCTAACTCCGGAATATCTACATCAACAGAAGAAAATAGAAGGGCTATCACTGCAAGATATAATGGAAAGGGACTCCTCGGTCTGCGGACGCGGTAGATATGCCTTGAAGTCTCTGGAGCAGCGGCCTCGCATCAAGGGTGATAGGACTGAGTCAAAGTACCTGGATATGCACATGAAAAACATGCGCAGAAGGGGCATGAGTACACCACAGCGGTACACAGTAAGTGCCAAGCCTAACCTCGGTCGGGTAGTGACGAGGAAGGTTGGGGCCCTACTGAGGTTAAATAAAATATAAAGTTCGACAGTGTAGAACAGAACAGTATAAATAAGTACATCAGTAAAAGTAACACAAGATATAAATGGCAACAACAACTATTACAGAGGCAAGGTAAACACATAAAGAAATACGGCTCAACACCAAAATAACAATCAGGGATCTCCTAGGATACCGTCCTGTAGTTCCAAATATACATATCCAGTGGATCTCCCAGAATCCCATCCCGTAGATCAACTCATAGTGCGCGGGGATCTACCGGAATCCCGTTCCGTAGTCCCAAATGTAAATACCCAGTATTGGGAAAATCTACCGGGTGAAGTCCCGTAGTTCCATATAACCGTGTAGGGGGATCTACCGGAATTCCACTTCCGTAGTCCCAAATAAACAGACAAGGGGGAGCTACCGGAATCCCACATCCGTAGTCTCAAATGTAATTACACAGCAGCATCAGGAAAATATTCAGAAATGTCAATTTCATATCAAGGCAAACAAGTAATTCTAGCCTAGCATGCTACACGGAATTCAGGTAAAGCAGTTTGAGCAAATAAGGCAATAAAAACACTTAGACATGCTTTCCTAAGCTAACAACGGGCTTTAAGTGTAGGTAATATAAACAGGAAAAGAAACATACTAGTAATTACTTAATGAAATCGTATTTTCAATAATTAGCACAAGTACGCACTCGTCACCTCACGTATAAGGCATTTCAATTAACAGTAATACCAAATCCTAAGGGGAAGGTCCTCCACATAAGGTAGGCAAGCCACTTACCTCGAACCGGCTCAAATCAATCCGAAACCACGCTCTTGCCATGAGTACGTGACTCCAAAATGGCCCAAATCTATTCTATTCAATTTCATAATGTAAATAACACTTCAAGTAACTGATTCTACAAAGAAATTCTAAGCTAATACGCGAAATTAGATAAAATGACCAAAATGCCCCTCGGGCCCACATCTTGAATCGGGTAAAATTTATATTTCCAGAATCCTCACACTCTCACGAGTTCAGTCATACTAAAAGTACCAAAATTGGACCTCAAATGGTCCCTCAAATCATCACTCAAATGTCTCTAATTAGTCAAGCCCTAACCCCCAATTTACCACTGATTTTCCTTTATTTTTCATGTTTAAAATGATAAAAATCATTCCAATAACAAGTTTAGGGACCAAAGACCTTACCCCAATGAACTCCTCTGAAAATACCTCTTGAAAATGCTCCCCAAGGCTTCTTCACATTTGAAAAGAGGTGAAAAATGGTTAAAATTCGCGAAGGCAAGAATTTATATGTTTCTGCCCAGCTAATCCGCTTATGCGGTCATGGGACCGCACCTGTGGTCCCACTTTTGCAGACCAGCGGTCGCATCTGCGACAATCACTTACCCAGCTTGTTTCCGTACCTGCGGTTCCTCATTCGCAGATGCGATACCGCTTCTGTGGTAAATTTCCCGCATCTACGGACCCTGCTGCTCCTGCCCAATTCCGCTTTTGCGATGCCACATGCCGCTTCTGTCGCTACGCACATGCGGGACCCAACCACAGGTGTGGTTATGACAGAAGATCAGCAGCTTCAGCTGCAACTCCAAACTAAAAATCCTTCGGTCAACCATTCGAAATCATTCCGAGACCCCCAAGACCTCAACCAAAGGCACCAACAAGTCTAATACCACTATCCAAACTTATACCAATCCTTAAAATACCTAAAACAACATTGAAACGACGAATCACCCATGGATTCAAGCCTAAGAACTTCAAAACTCTAAAAAATACGCTTTCGATCAAAAAGTCTATCAAACCTCTTCTGAATGACTTGAAATTATGCACACACGTCACATCCAACATTACGGAGCTACTCCAACTTCCGTAATTCTATTCTGACCCTCGGATCAAAATCTCACTATCGAACTGGAAACTTCAAAATTTGACTTTCGGCATTTCAAGCCTAAATTAGCTACGGACCTCCAAAACACAATCCAAACACGCCCCTAAGCCCGATATCACCCAATGGATCTAACAGAACCATCGAAATTCCATTCCGAGGTTGTCTTCACTCTATTCCGACTAAGGTCAAATTTCCAACACTTAAACTTTTATTTAGGGACTAAGTGTCCCAAAACTCTCCGAAACTCAAAACCGAACATCCTGGCAAATCAAAATAGCAGAAATAAACATAGGAAAAGTAGTTAATAGGGGATCGGGGCATAAATTTTTAAGACGACCGTCCGGGTCGTCACAGTAATATAGTAAATAGGGGGTCAGTTTCGGGCCGTTGGATTAACAAGATCCAACGGCTGTGATGAAAATGAGATGAAACGGGTCATTTTGGGGGTAGGGAATCCTGGACCAGGTAGGCACATTTGGGCTTGGGTTAGGGGCAGATTTTGGATGGGTTTTGGGCTAAAATCAGTCCAATTTCAATTAAAAGCCCCCATTTTCAATTACCTCTTTTTATTCCTTTTTCTTTTCCTTTTCTCTTTTTTTTTAATTAAAAAATCCTAAATTAATCTAAATTGTAAAACTAATTCAGATATCTAATTAAAAAATTTATAAAATTACTATGATCCTAAATTAGAAAAGAAAAATCATTAATCTAAAAATTAAAAGGTAAAAATGCACAATGAGCTATTTTTGTGATTTTAATTTTTAATAATATAAATAATTAACTAATTAATCTTAAAAATATAAAAATAAAATCTAAATGCAATGCATGGTATTTTTGGCATTTTTCATGATTTTAATAAAAGATTAAACGTGCACAAAAATACAAACAATTAATAAAAATTCTACAAAATTCAAATAATAAGAAAAAATCTATTTTCTTGAATTTTATAAGAGTAATTTGTATATGGCAAAAATCGCATGCTCACAAAGGACACAAAAAGAAAAAGCAAAAAAGAAGAACATTAGGACAACTAAAATATTGTCGAACATGTTAAGGAGAACAAATGCTGGAAAAGTTCTAAATTTAATGTTAAGATTTTCTATACAGTTCAAATAAAGAAAAATTTACGTAATAATTAAAAGTTTAGCTAATTTGATACTCCTAAATATTAGAAAAATAACTTAAATGACAATTTTGTCTAGTGTAAAATCTATCTTAAAGGGTAAAAAAAGCGAACGACATTTCATTAAGGACCTTCGTGCTTTTAATATAGTACTAGTCTTCGTGTACGTGCGTTGCACGTGTTTGTTGCGTTAATAATAAAAAATTATTGATAAAATGTATTTTTCACCGTATAAATAATATTAAAATCATGTTTTAATTGAATTAAAAGAGTTTCGATTAAAACATTTGAACTAAATATTAAATAATGTGTCAGCACAAGTTGCTTCGTATTTACACAACATTGTAATTTTAGCAACAAAAAAAGAGTTAAAGCTTATACTATTTAAAGAATACTAATATTTTACTTTTCACTTTTAAGTTTTTATAAGTTATTAGGTCTTTGTTGTTGTCTTCTTGATACGTTTTTTGTCTTCTATCTTTTTAACTTCAATTTTTAATCCACCAACTTTTACAATTTCTTGTAACACCTATACAATTAAATGTCTTCCAACATGATGTCCTCCATTTATTGCATTAAGTTTGAAAAGAAAGATAGAATTTTTACCTACGCTCATGACTATTTATAATAAAATTTGTTGTTAAAAAAAGCAGGTTGTGTAAAAGTAAGAAGTGCGTGTATATATATATATATATATATATATATATAAAATTAAATAAAAGTATGATATAACTTTTTGAGAGATTAATTCTATATATTTTTATTATCGCAACCAACCAAATAACATGTAGCTTCAAAGAATGCAACATTATTGCCCAAGTTTATTATCTTTGATATCAAACACCTTATATATTGGGATATATGTAAAAAATCATACGTAAATAGATTATTATCGCATTTACGGATATATTATAATAAATTTTTTTTATCTTGAATAATTTTAAACTCTTAAATATTAGGACTTAACACGTAGTACAATTGAATTGAATTTTTTTTGCTAAGTTAATAAAAAAAGTCACTATTTGTTTTCAACACTAAAAGAATACTCAATTCTTTACCTTTTCAGATTCTTATATTAGCTAATCCCAATTAAAAAATATTTAAGTGTAATTATGAAGGAAAAAATATTTTTCTTTATATTATCAAACTTTTCAATAATAAAAAAATAAAACAAAAACAAAAACTGATAAAGTAATAAGAATATAAGTTGCATTGATCGAGAAAAAAATAGTTGACCTGCACAAAAAATATGGCAAACAAGTTTCTACAAGAAGTTGCCGGCTAAAGACTTCGAGCACCAAGCGCTTGAAAGGGAAAAAGAACCAAAATTTTGTTCTTTTAATTCAGCTTGGATCAAATAATGAAATTAAGAATTTTCATAAGGTAAAACTTTAATTGATTTCAAAATCTAAATATTAGGAGAGTAGCTTAAATTATTATTTTGTCTAATATAAAATCTGTTTTTAAGGAATAAAAAAGACAAGCGACATTTCGCTAAGGGTCTTCGTGTTTTTAATATATATATATATATATATATATATATATATATATATATATATGAGAGAGAGAGAGAGAGAGAAACCTCTTTTAGCATTACCTCGATTTGTGTGCACAGTCCGGATGCGTAGCCGGAAAGCTTATATGTGAAAATATGTGAAAAATGATAAATTTTGACTATAAAATGAATTAATTTGACTTCGGTCAACGTTTTGGGTAAACGGACCCGGACCCGTAGGAAAATATGGGACTTGGGCGTATGCCCGGAATCGAATTCCGAGGTCCCAAGCCGAGAAATAAATTTTTAAAGAAAATTATTTTCTAAAATTGTTTAAAGGATTTGGAAATGAATTTTGATTAGAACATGTTGGTATCGGGCCTGTATTTTGGTTCCGACGTCCGGTACAGGTCTTATATGTGATTTAAGATAATTTTGTGAAGTTTGGTAAGAAACGAAATTCATTTGACGTGATTCGGACCTTAAATGCAAATTTTGATGTTTTAAGAAGTTTTGAAATATTTCATTGATTTTGAGGTTTAATTCATTGTTTAAATGGTTAATTTGGTGATTTGATCGCACGGATAAGTTCATACGATGTTTTTGAGTTAATAAGCATGTTTAGTTTGGAGCCCCGAGGGCTCAGGTGAGTTTCGGATGAGTTTCTAAAGGACTCTCGCGAACACGAAGGGTTAGTCAGGCTGAAGGAAATCTCCTTCTACACGAACACGAAGTCTTGGGGGTGTTTCCCTTCGCGAACGCGGATCTGCTATCGCGAAGGCCTTTGGGCCTGGGGGGGGGGGGGAGGGAATTTTGTGCTACGCGAACGCGGCCACTGGCCCGCGAACGCGAAGGCTCAAGGAGTCAAAGCTCTGCAAACGCGAGCCCAATGTCGCGAACGCGAAGGTCACTTAGGCCCAACTCTTCGCGAACGCAACAGGCCTATCACGAACGCGATAAAGGCCTGTCCAGTGATTTTAAAATAGAAGCCAAATCTGGATTTAATTAAAATTTCGTAACTTCTTCTTCCAAACTCCAAATTGTTGCGATTTTTGAAAGAGGATTTCACCGCTAATTCATAGGTATGTAATCTTAGACTCATTTTCTTCAATTTCTATTAACACCCATCAGATTTCTAGGCTTAAAATCATGTTCTTAAGGGTAGAAAATTAGGAATTTGGGTAGAGTTAGGGCTTTTTGTATAATTGTGATTTAGATCTCGTTTTGGGGTCGAATTTTGGAACTAATTATATATTCGGGCTCATGGGCTCATGGGTGATCGGGTTTTGGTCTGAACCTCATATTTTGACCAAGTGGGCCCGGGGTCAATTTTTGACTTTTTGGAAAGAATGATTGGAAAGCTATAATTAAGCATTAGAATTGGATTGTTTAGCGTTTATTGATGTTATTAAGTCGATTATGTCTAGATACAATTGATTTGGAGCCGAATTCAAAGGGGAAAGCTGTGTTTAAGGCTTGAGTTGGCTGTGAAAGTTCGAGGTAAGTGTTCGGTCTAACCTTAGCTTGAGGGATTAGGAATGATGTCCTATTTGCTATTTGCTTCTTGTTGAGTACGACGTATAGGCAGGTCTAACCTTCTTGTTGCTTCTTAAATAGTACTACATATGCTTTAATTGATGATTCCCGATATTGAGCAAAGATTAGATTTGTTTTCGTGGAAATTACTTATGATTGAGTATTGGTGTTAGCTGAGATGTGTAGAAGTTGGGTTAAGATTGGGTATAGTTGTTTCTCCCTCGCCGGGATGTATTTACTTTTACTGTCACATCCCTTGCCGGGATAGTATAGCTTATTGTTGATCCCTTGCCGGGACTCTTGGTACGGTTGTTGCTAAAGGTATATAAATATTATGTTGGATCGGGTTGCACGCCGCAACAATACTATATATGGAACGGGTTGCACGCCGCAACAATGTTATGTTGGATCGGGTTGCACGCCACAACAATACTATATATGGAACGGGTTGCACGCCACAACAATGTTATATTGAAATGGGTTGCACACCGCAACAATGTTATGTTGGATCGGATTGCACGCCACAACAATGCTATATTGGATCGGGCTGTACGCCCCAACAGTGATATAAATGGATCGGGTTGCACACCGCAACAATGTTATGTTGGATCAGATTGCACGCCACAACAATGTTATATTGGATCGGGTTTTACGCCCCAACAGTGATATAAATGGATCGGGTTGCACGCCGCAACAGTGTTAAATAATAGGGATCGGGTTGCGCGCCGCAACAGTGTTATTATGGTTTTGTTGTAAATCTTGAATTGTTCTCTCATATTTCTCTTAAGTTTCTACTGGATTCGATATTTCCCCCGTAGCATGTACCCTCCCATGTTAATTGTTTATTCCTGTTTATTTTCCGTTGTATATTATATAACTGCACATGTTTATCTGGAGTCTGGTCCTAGCCTCGTCACTACCTCACTGAGGTTAGGCCAGACACTTACCAGCACATGGGGTCGGTTGTGCTGATGCTACCCTCTGCATTATGTGCAGATTCCGGAGCAGCTTTTGGATAGTAGCACTTGGGGAGCCTGCCTTCAGTCCAAGCAGAGATCCTGAGGTAGTCCTGCAGGCGTCCGCAGGCCCGGCGTTCTCTTCTACTTTATTATGTACTCTATTTTCATTAGATTTCGAGACAGATTGTATTTCTTTCAGACATTTGTTGTAGTAATCTTAGTTCGTCCGTGATATTGTTACACCGGATTCTGGGTAGAGATGCGTGTTGTCATTATCGTACTGGTCTTGGGTATTATATTAGATTAAGTCTTCCGCTTGATTTCATTTATCGTTAATATATAAATGTTGGATACCTGTTAATTCAAATTGTTAAAAAAGGGTTTAAAATGAAAGAGTTATTTTTTTTTATGTTTAGTGGCTTGCCTAACTTCTATAAGTAGGTGCCATCACGACTCTCGAGGGTGAAAAATTCGGGTCGTGACAGTTCTAACACGAAATGTCGATTAACTTCTTACTCTTATATTGGATAAAATGATAATTAATTAATACATATGATTTTTTAAAACATATATATATTTAGAGAAGTATTATATTTATTACAGTCAGATTTCTCTATAACATCATCCCTATATAACAACACTTTACGATAAAAGTCAAGCTTTTTCGGAATCAATTTTTATGTTATGTTATAATATATATTTTTATAACAGCACTTCGCTATAACATTCAAAATATTCGGAATAAATGAGGCTGTTATATAGAAGTTTGACTATATATCTAATGTCAAGGACTTTTTTCCGTTAAGGACTTGAAAGTTGAATAATAAGTTCCCTAGACCATGAAGGATTTGCTCAAATCCAAAAGTCGAAGCCAACCATTTGTATTTTGACTACAATTGAGAAAGAATACGAGTTTGTTTGGAAAGCCACCGTGTAATTGGAATTGGTGGAATTACTAGGTAGTAATTACACAACCTAGTAATTATACAGTTGTGTAATTACGACGACCTGTTTGTTTGTCATAGTATAATTACAGTGTAATTACAAGTTTACTGTTTGATTGCACAACTGTAATTACACAGTTAGATAAATTTTTAAATGAAGTAATTATTAAAACTTAAAAGTTAATATAATAAATATATGCCTATAAATTTGTATAAATATAAATAATATTATATTTGGTATTTAAGATGTATATTTTTCATGAACATACATTAATTAGTAATCATATATTTATAAATAATATTGTAAAAATAATTTTTATATATATTCTAAATTAATAATATTTAATTTAGATACTTACAAAAACTAAAAACATATGTTTTATAAAATATCATGGAATTCATGTTTGATAAAATAAATTAATAGTTATAAATATAATGTCATAACATTATTCAAATGAACAACGTGCAATATGAGCCAATATTACTAAAACAAGTAAATTGGAACCATGAATATAACACAATTTTAAAATCCAAAAAAAAAATTAAAATTTAACATATGTCAAATTCCAACATAATAATAGTAAGTTTCACTACAACTTAAGATTAGGAAACATAATAAGTTTATAACCACATTCAACAACGAATTTCACTTTAATTGCATCACTCATTATATACCAAGTTTGTTAATGACTCATTATTTCTAATATTAGAAGGTGTAGTTTAAAATAAATAAATAATAATAATAAAAAAATATATATAAGCAATTTCATGGAATCATAAGAAGTAAAGGTAGAGAAATAAAATATAAATAATGTACAAATAAAATATATTTTAATGTTTCAAAAAAAATAAAAAGTAAAAATAAAATTAAAAAATTAAAAAATAGAAATAAAAAGTTATAAAGAAAAAAAAATTAAAATTAAAATAAAAAGGGAAAGAAACTAAAAGGCAACCTTATAATTACACAGTGTAATTACCACCAATTCTCACCTCCCCCTTGAGAATTGGATAGTGTAATTACATCCCTCCAATTATACCCAATTCCATGCCGACCAAGTAATTACTTGGCCAAACAAACATGCCAAACTGTGTAATTACTCCCAATTACACCCGAATCCAATTTCTTGGTGGCTTTCCAAACATGCTTTAAATTTTATTTTGACGTATTCCGTTATGTCAACGTATTCCGTTAGAAAAAAATGTAAATATTAGGAAAAATTATTATGAATGTATTATAGTTATGTTATATAAGGTAAAATTTTAATGGAATTCAAAGTCCTAAATATTAGGAGTTTCTATATAGCTCAAATAAGGAAAGATTTAATAACTAAATTTTGAATAATTTCAAATTCTAAAATATTAAGAAAATAATTAAATTATAATTTTGTCCAATGTAAAATCGATTTTTAAAGGGTTAAAAAGGCGAACAATATTTCACTAAAGGCCTTCATGCTTTTAATATAGTATAGATATAGATATAGATATATAGATATAGATAGATTAGTGTATATTTAGCTAGCGAGTGTAATTATTTTTTGTCGACCATCCAGATCTATTAAAAGCCCTTGATTATTGAAGAATTAACCTAAATAGCCGCCCATCTAATCTCTTAAACTACAAATAACCGACAAATGTAATATATATATAAGCATGAATACAATGTTGGTTGACCAAAATAGCCCTAATATATATAAATTTAAAGGTTATTTTGATAAAAACATAATAGAAATAGAATTCTAATTAAGTACTAACTCTGAATTTTGGCGCCTAATAGTGACTACTAATTATCTACTTGGATTAGAAAACAACATTAACAAATTTCATTCCTAACTATACGAAATTTGTATAATCAAATCAAATAGAACAAATTTCACCATATTTTTTCCTACTAAAAAAGCTTACCTCAGACTACTTTAGTAAACTAGAATAGAAATACACTTCTAATTAAGTATAGTTTGGGGATTTTTAGTGCCTAACCAAAGATCGGCTAATAATTATCTCTTGGATTAAAAAAGCACATTAAAAAACTCAATTTATCATCAGTTAAAGTATACTAAACCTCCTGCACATCTATTAACTTTTTTAAAGGAAAGAATCACAGAAGTACATGCGAGTACTTTCCCGCTCAATTTAGCACTTATTCTTTTTTTCTTACCTAAATTAGTGTATTTTGCATAGAATTTGAATTTTTTTCATCTATTAACACTGTAATAAGAAGATTTGTATTAAAAACTAATTTGAAAGTAATGTTCATGTTTATCGTTATAGATTTAAATATTGTTTTGGATGAATCAAGTGAAAAATTTAAAACTTAATTATTAGAGTTTTTTAAAAGCTTGATTATGATTTGCTGAATTTTTTTGACAATCTGATGATTGGTATTCGCTGGAATATCATTTTAAAGTTGGTAAAAATTTGAAGCTATTTGGTAATTTTTTTGCGAGTTAACGTTCATAAAAAATAAAATTCAATTTTTATATACAACATTATACATTATTTATAATTTCTACACATGATGTACAACAGTAGAAATACTGTTGCAAAAACCAAAAGGGTTACGCGGCTGTAAACTTAAAATCATGATTAAATAGGTGTGATGTAATATGTTAGACTGTACATTTATGCAAATTTCTCTTTCAGAACACTCTTATTCCTGATTACATAGAAAGAACTAAAAGCCTATTAGGTTAAAATAGAATATTTATCTATAAGAGAGTTTTAGCCCGACGAAAAAAATCCTTCTTAGATAAGATTGTCTTACCAATTTTCTCATCAATTTCGATTTCTATGTTCCGGAATTTAAATTGAGTTCCTTCTTTTGGCATTTGACTTTTCCAAAATCCAGATTTTTTTTGTGCGGCTATGTAATACACATGGAGCATCTTAATTATTTTAGTTAACTTTCAGTAGGTGAACTTGATGCACCAACTTTTGGCATTTTGAATTTTTTCACCATGTTGGTCATGCTCCATCTTATTGTTTGGCTTTCCTCAAATGTTTGAAGAGCCCCTAATTCGGTAGAATTCAGAATCCACTATGCATCAAAGATATTCTCTTGAAAAACTTAAATAGGGAGTGTATGTGTGTGACAATTGGGACATAAAAAGGGACTATTTATGTTATCTTTGTGAACTTGTGCATAACTAATAAAGTTTTGTGAAGCTATAGTAATGGCCAGGGTAGATAGACTGTTATATTTTTTATCAAATAATTGTACAAGTATGAATGGCAATGCGTGTAGATAGACCGCAAAACTAACATGAATTACTTATGTGCGTTATATATTTCTTGATATATTCAGACATTTAAAGCTTCTTTTCTTACCTATAGCAAAGATTCATAACAAAAGTTCCATGAACACTGTTCGTGTCATTGTATTAATACTCACTTTTGTTTTTTAAATCTTTTCATCTTTCTCTTCTTTGTTGGGTGTTACGTGTGAAACACGTATATAGAAACTAGTATATATATATATATATTGAGTAGACGTTGAATTTGGCTGGCTACTTGTGTACCAATCATGTCGCAAAAGTGTGGGCTTATGTATTGGGCTATGGAGCTTGAAACGTACGGGCTACAGTGTAGCCCAAGTTCTTATTTTAACGGGCCGAAATAAATAGCGTACAACTGTTCGAGCTCCAAATCAAACCCCACTATAAAATCTTGAGAACCCTAACTTGCAAGTTCCATTCTCGCGGCTTCAGCTTCTTCGTTTCTCTCTGCAGTCTTCTGTCATCGCCAGATCGTGGTGAGTTTTCTTTCGCTTTCCCTCTTCATCTCACTTGTTCACATTGTTTTCGATTAGTTTTCTGATTTCGTGGCCATTTTGAACATGTTTTTGTAGATTTCGAGTCATATTAAGGATTTTGGTATAAATATAAATTCCTTAAAATTGTCCAACTATATATATAAATCAAGCTGAAGAGATTACTTGGATTATACCTTTTATTTGGTGACCTTTTAATTCTTAAATGATGTTAATATGTTGATTTCGTTCTTTTAATTCTTAAATGATGTTAATATGTTGATTTCGTTATTAAGATGAAAACATGCGGTTGGTAATAATGGTGGATCCTCAACCTGATTTTTGAATAATGCAGATATAGAATTGCTCAAGCTATTCAATAGGACTTGGATCAAACAATTCATAAGTTAGAGAAAACTTAAGTCCATTTATTTTATGGACATTCTATAAAAATATCAATTTATTGAAGAGGTGTTGATGTTTTTATTCTTATACAATTGCAGAAAGACTATTATCATCAAGCAATGGCTGTTGCATTCCACAACCTCAACTCTGATTCTGGTCTCAAAAAGCTTGATGAGTACCTCTTGACCCGCAGTTACATCTCCGGGTGAGTTACTCGTGTGACATTCACTGCTGAGATGTCCTTTTTGACGGTGTTTTATATTGAATGCTGATGTTTTTTGTTTAATCCATGTCTCAGGTACCAAGCCTCGAAGGATGATATCACTGTGTATTCATATCTAGCAAAAGCCCCATCAGCTGAATATGTGAATGCATCTAGGTGGTATAAGCACATCGATGCACTTTTGAGAATCTCGTAAGTTTTGAAGAGCTTAATGAATTAGTGTTTTCATGTTATCTGTTGAATATATCTTTGGAATTTTTTTGGACTAGTGATTGGATGCAAATTATTTAATTATCCTCCTTGTTGAACACAATGTGACTGAAAATCATATTTTTGCAGTGGTGTATCCGGCGAAGGTGCCGGTGTCACTGTAGAGGGATCTGCACCAATCACCGAGGAGGCAGTGGCAACTCCTCCTGCTGCTGACACTAAGGTGTGAAAATTCTTCCTATCTGTTCTGAATTGATATTTAGTTTATGTTGCAATTTCTTTCTTCTTGCTGTTTGGATTGCATTACCGTGTGCATGTTCTTTTTGTCATTATCAATCCTTCTATAGCTTCTAGTATAGGGATGTCATGTGAAACTGTGATTTGACTATTACAAGTGTAAATAATCTTCTTTCCTTTGTTTTTCTCTTGGATTACTTTGCTTCTAGGCCTCAGCTGCTGAAGAAGAAGATGATGATGATGATGATGACGTTGACCTATTTGGTGAGGAAACTGAAGAGGAAAAGAAGGCTGCTGAAGAACGTGCTGCAGCAGTTAAGGCTTCAGGGAAGAAGAAAGAATGTAAGCTTTCCCTGTCTAATATTTTCAATATAAGATGATTACCCTTACCATTGCTAATAAAGTGGAAAAACTTGCTGAAATTTTGAACTGACCTTTTGCTCTCATTCGACTTCAGCTGGCAAGTCCTCAGTTCTCTTGGATGTCAAGCCATGGGATGATGAGACTGATATGAAGAAGCTTGAAGAAGCTGTTCGAAGTGTTCAGATGGAAGGATTGACTTATGGAGCATGTGAGCTTCTGTTCTTTGTTCTATTGAGTTGAATTTTTATTTTACTGGAAGTGAGAATTGCTTTTTCATCATTCTAGTATCATTTAGCTTTTCTTTCTTGGATATTGTTGATCTAACCTGAATATTATTTAGGAGGTTGTCTTGAAAAGCTGTTAATTTGTTCCACATTATTTGCAGCTAAACTTGTTCCTGTTGGATATGGTATTAAGAAGCTGCAAATCATGCTTACCATTGTGGATGACTTGGTCTCTGTGGATGATCTCATTGAGAATTATTTTACAGTTGAACCTATCAATGAGTATGTTCAGAGCTGTGATATTGTTGCTTTCAACAAAATATGTAAGTAAATTATAAACTGTTCATTTTTTTAGTTTTGGAGTATTAAATTCCATGTTACATATCATGTTATTTGTGGCCCCTCTGTTGATCATCTGCTACTGTTTGTGACAGGAATTCTGTTACTCTCTGAAGTTTTGATTGAAATGGGTGGCTATACTGAAGAACAACAATCAGTAGTTCTATGTTGCTTCTCTTTGTGTTGTTACTATGTTTTCTCGTCAAAAGAGGTGTTACCTGAACCTGACAAGGGCATCTGTTTTGCTCCTCGTTTGGATTAATATTTAAAATTTCTGGAATACTTCTAAGTTCTCACTTTTAATTTTAGTATCGGTTTTGGAAAGACTTGCACAGTTTGCGGTCTGACTCTTCATTGACGTTACAGTTGCCTGCAATACAGCAGTTGTATATGGTGTTTCATTGCATCATTAGTAAGTAATATATTTCCTTTCATACTAAAGAAATTACGGTTAATTGATAGGTAGCAGGTATCCGAGATACTATCCAATGGATAAATATATTAGTACGTCTTGCGTATACTCTAGTCATTGTTGGATATATTCGGGTCTATTTGTATCATGTTGCAGCTATGTTAGTCACTGTTTCTTAGGTTTTTAGCATAGTCAAACAAATAATCTTCAAGTATTTGAGCATTGACGTTTATATAAATCTCTAATTTTGAACCTTTGTGTAACAATATAATGTTTTAAATTTTATTCTCTGTTAAATTGCTTACCCAAAGGTTCTGTGAAGGCCAAAATCCTTTCTATGATTAGAATTTAATTACTTGTATTAAATCATTGCATTTTCAGAGATACTTTTTTTTTTAAAAATGTTTCTGCTGGTACTCGAATATATGCCTAGTTCACAGTTAAGTAGGTAATATATGATGCAAAGAACATTTTGTTGGAAGGAACCCTCATCAATGCAAATGTCTTTAAAAACGTAGTATTTAACGTTAAGCGAGGGAAATGGTCAAAATAATAACATATAAAAATGTAATATTATGTGTTGTTGTGACTTGTAAGTAGGATATCATTCCCAAAACAGATAGAAGGTTGTTTTGTTTTATTTTTTCAGTCAATTATACTATTTAATGCAAACTTGACTCATGATGTGCATAATAGTGCAGTATTAATTGATGGTATTAAGCTTAATACTTGCATAACTTATTCTGGGATCTATATATTATTTAATGCGATTAAAAATAAATGAATGAAAGCATTTCATAGAAATACCATTAAAAATTGCCGATCTCTAAACACCCAGTACCCGTTTGGTTGCCTGAATTGACGAACTATTCTCATTAAATTCAGCATAATCAATAGTTTGTTTGGTTGCTTGAATAAGGTGAATTTATCTCCTTATTAACTGAAAGACATCGTTCGGTTGCAATTTATATCTTTCTATACTTCATCTGTTTAATTTAGAACTTTTTGGAATATGAGACTCAAATTAACTAATTTTTGATGTGAATTCGGACATGAAAATTTTAAATTTTTTGAAATAAAAGTACATAATTAGAAACGGCGTAAAAGTAATATTTTGCAAATAATATGATCTAAAAAAATCTTATTTGACTTCCTAAATAGTAGTAGGTTCATATTAACTATAACAAAGAGAGTGTTTACCGTGAAAATGGTAATAATAATTAAATTTGATTTAGTGGTTCTAAAAATACGTGATCTATTTTTATGCTAGTTGTTAGGCAGTTGATGCTATGTGAAAGACTTAGAAACGAAATAAAAGCCTAAAAATGAGATGTTAATCAAACCGAATCACTGCCAATCGAGGCATCGAGCTGGCCTATTCGAGGGCCTCGGGGACGAGTCCGAAGCTCGGTTGGGAGCTATCGAAGGTGGTCGATGGAGACTAACAGTTATAAATAAATCAAAGACGGCTCTTTATGGCCAATAATAAGCAATAAATGATGAACTTTTAGTAGAACACAATAAATACGAGCAATGAATGAAGTAATAAAATCAAGAGAATATGTTAGAAAGCAGAGAGAATATTCTTGTATATTTAGTATGGAGAGATGTTTACAAAATGACAAGGATCCCCTTTATATAAGAGGGGGAATCCCAACATAGTACAAGTGCATTTATTACAAAGATATGGAGATGAGACACCTAGTTAACGCCACGATACGGGCTCAGACTAGCCTGACAGATTTTGTCGGCTTTAGCTTCACGCCTTGGGAAGTCCCTATTTCTTCCCGTAACCGTCGGTCCTATACTGTCCCGAAGTCGAGCGTTGATGGCCCTCGAGGGAAAAACTCGACCGTGATTTCGAGCCTTCGAGGCGTCATAACGATGGAAAATTGGACCCTTCATTTTTACCTTATACAAATAGTCCCCGCGTTTCTTAAAGTAGAATGACAAGAAACGACCTTGATAACCATCTTTCCGAATTTCCCGCGATAATGGTATACTGATGACGTCATACTCATGACACATGCCTTTGTGGCAACCGAGGCATCCCGCTGACTTGTCTTTTTAGCGTCTTTCAATGCACAGTCGATCCTCGTCCTTCTAAGCGATAATATCGCCGCCGATTCAGTTCCCAAAATGCATTAATTGCGCATGTCGATACGTCTTTCAAGGATATTGATGACGCCGTCGGTTGCATTTTTCAAAAGAGCATTGATTGTGCCCGCCAGTTACTCTACCCTTTCTCTATAAATGAGGGCTTTCTGGAACCAATTCCTTATTCAAGTGTTCTTCAATTAGCCTTTCTCCCATTTCTTCTCTCCATCCTCATCCACTATCGTTTCCCATGTCGGAGGCCCGTGGCCTCAAAGTTGCCTGGTGGCGTTTTCATCAGTTATACCATGGCCTTTTCCCGGGGCCCCTCCTTATCGAGCGAGATTGCACCAACTTGTTGTTGTTATTATTGCTGTCGTCGTTAGCTCAAGACGAGGAGATATGGAGGCCGATCTCTTTCGTCTTGGGAAGGTATTTGGACTATACAGCGCTACTCACAAGGGTGTTCGGACCATACACCGCTGCTTACCTTCCTACCCCGGCCTGGTGCGGTACTTCACCCCTTTTGCTTTCCATTGGGTGAAGTGGTACCCCTAGCCGGTAGCTTGCACGACACAATGTCCCAAGAAGTGGACTCAAAGTAGCTGTGCAAGTGAGGCCGACGCCCACCAAGTCTTCTACCGGGCCGTGATCTTTCTGGCCTGGTGAAAGCCTTTGCTCTTTGGTGGGCTATGGCGTTATTTCATCCCTTTTTGCCTCTTCACTTTCCTCTTCTTCATCTTCCCACTTTCCTCTTCTTCATCTTCTCCCTTGGAGATACCATTTTAGAGGGCCGAGATGAGACCCCCGAGGAGGTGGCGGTCGAAAACACTGCCGCCGAGGATGCATACCTAAGGGGATGGCGCTCGAAGATACTGCCGCCGAGGATGAACCTTCGAGAATAGATTAGACTCTAGGCTTTTCTTGCATATGTACCTTTTTGCTTCTTTGTTTCTGTGTAAGGACCCCTCGTGGGATATTGTAATCGAATGTTTATGAATAAAAAATGTTTCTTTAATTTGTCTCTGATGTATACTATTTCCCTTTTATCTATGCTTGTGTAGAATCTAAGTGCATGACCCCATCGGTTGGTGTAAATATCGAGCCCGGGTTGGACTGATAAACTCGGGTCGTCGAGACCCTGACTTTGAGTTCAATGAGAGTAGGGTTTCGAACCTCCAATCGAGACTTAGCCTTTAGACCTTGCGATAATTTTCGAGGTGGGATTCGCTCGGAAGCTCGAGAATGGAGACTGCCTTTAGGCTTTCGGGCCGTCTGGAAACTTGTCTTGAACTCAGTGTAGATAGACTTAAGGCGTTGTAGGTAGATCCCGGACGAGGGACTGCCCGGGTTTATATGGTACCCCGAGCCCGAGCCCATATGAGTGGAGTTTTAAGTGCTTATTTTCCCCTTGAGAGGAGCCTTCGAAATCGGGTACCATCTCGAGTCTTGTGATGACGTTGATGGCCCCTTGGAGAGATCCTCGAGATCTGGTACCATCTCGGGACTAGCGATGATGCCAATGGCTTCCTGGAGCCTAACTTCTTATTGATGGAGGTCCTCGAGATCGGGTACCATCTCGGGACTTATTTTGGCGCGGGGGTCTCCGACCCCGAAACGTCACACGTCATTTGTCAAATGGGCGACACGGCTGCAAAGTGACCGAGGCGATCCCGCTGGCACATCTTCCCGAAGTGATTTCAGCCAACATTTTAATCGGCCTCTGAGGTAGGCAGATCGTCGCCGCTTTTTCCATATATAGGGTTGTTTCTGCCCTTTTGGAGATTCCACCATTCTGAGTAGTTACCCTTCTTTTTCCTGCATTAGGCCTTTCTCCATTTCAGCATTAACGCTCTTATCTTAATTCCTGACCCAGTTCTCTAATTGTGCTGTATCCATGATTGCTACATCAGGACTTGTTCGGCAAGGAGGAGAGAGTTCCGCCTCTCGTTCTCGCCTTGTTGGCTCGGGGCATTTTGCTTCGAGAGGGGACTTTTCATCGAAAAAGTGCCCCGATGCTCACAACCAAAGGGAGCATACCTTGAAGTTTACTTCTTTGATAGGAGATGTACACCTTGAGTTAGTGAGGAAAAACTGTGGATGGGGCGAAAAGGTAGTACTGCAGGTATCTTCCCCGGATGAGAGTATTACGGACCGTGCCGAAGGATTTCTGAATGTGTTCACGTATCCCTTCTGTTGATACCCAATTTTTCCCTCGGTATTTTTATACCTAAAATACTTCCAAAATAGCATATATGTGCATACATAAGTACGCCCAAGAGTTTTGGTATTTTTCCCTAATTTTTAAAGATTTTTGAAATCAATTTATTGTCTATTTTAGCAGTGCAAAACCCATAATTATTCCCAAAATCATCAATTTTGGAGAATAATTTATTTCATTCCCATATCTATACCAAAATATAGTTAAGATAATTTTTGTATAGTTTTACAAAATTATTTGGTATGTTAAAAGCTAAATTGCATATAATTGCAATTTTAGCCTACTTTACGATTAACAGCCTTTTATGATTGTAAAATTAGGCCCAACATTTTTATACTAATATTTATATATTATTAATTGGCTCAGTACTTTTAATTTTCTTTTAAAATCTTTTTTTACTATCTTTTATAAAATAAAAGGGAAAACTAGCTATTTAACATTAAGCCTCATTTCATTGCAATTACAACCTATTTACATTTAAATTTTGGCCCTCAATTGACCCAATCCTAACCCCAATTGGACCAGCCCAATTTTATTTTAACCCGGCCCCCGACCCAACTGAAAACCCCGCCCGACCTTGCTTTTAATCCAGGCCGTTGATCATTTGGATCAACGACCAGGATTGTCCCTTACCTTTTTTAATCCCCCAACTACACCCTAATCCCTTCATTTCGTTTGGTCTGCCGCCTTTGAAACCTCTCGTCTCTCAAACGCTCTCGAGCTCTCTCGAAACCCTAATCGCTCTCTGCCACCTCCAACCCCAAATCCACCGGAATCCATGGTTGTTCTAACCATGGATGACCTATACTCAACCCCTACTACTCTCACATGCTTGATACCTGAAGGTTCGAGGCCAGACTTCAAGGGTCTTCACTCATACCTTCGTCGATTCGAGGTTCTCAACCATCTCCGGCCTTGGTCCAGTGTGTCTTAGCCTCCTGAGCCTGATTCTTACCTTATCGACTCCAGATCTGATCTTGTTTCTTCCAAGCCTTACTCGTTTCTAGGGTTCTCAGAAACCCTAGCCTATTCGAGGTTCTTTTCGTTTATTTGTTTGGATCTGTGCTTGATCTGTGCTATATGTGATGTTTTAAGCGTTTTCCCCAAATTTTCTTTTCAAAACCTTTTGATTTCAAACTAGGTTTTCTGAGTCTGTTTGTTAATGTTTTGTTCGATTCATCTGCTTATCATCTCTAAGTTTGATTGGTGTTGAAAACCCTAATTTTTGGAGGCTTTACTTGAGATTCTGAGACTGCTTATTTGTTTCACTTGCTTATCGCCTCTAAACTCTACTGATTTCGAAAACCCTAGTTCTTTGGGGTATGTTCGAGGTCTTGAGTTTGTTTGTGCAACTCGCCTGTTTGAAAGCACTCAGTCTGGTTCCTTTACTGCAGCATCTCGTCTTCTTTATGTGATTCCTTTGTTCTGAGCTCTTGCTATTTGTCAAACTCAACTATGTTTTCAGAAAGGTTTTCACCTAACTTTTGCATGCTTCTGATCTTTTCTCTATTACTAAGCTAATGAAGTTTGACCTAAATGACTATCATGTTATTACTGTATGCTGTTTCTTCTTGCCATAGCTTGGCCTCACATGTCTATTACTTGTGTACTTCGTTTATATACTGAGTCCCTTCTTCGATTGATTTTCAAACTCGTGATTGATTTTTCAAAACCTTTCCTTGTGAAATTCTGATTTTTACTCGCCCGTTAAGGGTTAATTGGTTCTCTCTCTTTGTTTGGCCTTACCATATCCTTTCCAAAATAAGTACACTCCTGTATTTAAACTTAATCCCTTACTATATGGTTCTACTGCTCCTTTTATGGTAACAATCATTCTGATTACAAATTGATCTTCTTTCCTTATATTAATCCTGTTAGTGTCCGTTGAGCAGTAATCCCTTGATTAAAGGGAAAAAGCTGTATTAATTGATTTTGACTGTGATTATTTCCATGTTGGTGTTGAAACCTTATTCGTTGCATTGTTTTCTACTCGTTTTCAAAGCTATAAATACCTGTACCTTTTTCTCTTTCAAAAACAAGTTCTAACAGAACAAGTCACTACTTCTCTAAAATATACTTAGAATTTCTTAAACATTCGAATTCTCTGATCTCACAAGCTTGAAGCTTTCTTGTGGTTTGGCTGAAAGGAATCCTGCTTTTCTCTTTGCTTACTTTTTCTTCAACTGGTATGTCTATCTTTGTTTAGTTTCTGCCTCTCCACTACATGTTTATCCTTCAGCCTTTCCTCTGTTTGTCTTACTGTTTCGATGCTGTAATTTTTTGCAAGTTTATTTACTTCTTTTCTCTGTGCTCACCTGAATTCCCACCCCTAATTCCCTTTGTATGTTGAGTTATGGTCCAGAAAGCATGACAACACTTGACATTGTTGCTCATGTGTATGGGGCTGGACTCCCTGAGTCCTAAATTCTTTCCAATTCCCATTCCCCTCCCCCTTTATATGTATTTTGAGTTTAAGACTATGGTCTAACAATGTCCTAATCATTGTATGGACCATAGCCTGACCTTCAACAGGTCTGTGCTCATATTTGTTGGCTGAACAGGTTTGGTCAGGGGTGTGCCAGTCTACCTTATGACTAGGTATGACCACCAGCCTGCCTTGGCACTCCCTAACCCCTCTATCACTTGCACTCATTCTTAGAACATTAAGTTCCGCCCCCTCTTGTGAGCCTTGCTTTGGGATCTATGAGCTCCCTCTGAACTTGGACGCCTGAGGGCTGGCTCTTCCACACTGCACTATAACTCTTTCTAATTAATATCTCGGGTGTAAGCACTGCCTGAAATTTTTGAAATTCCTTGGATCTTTGAGACACCCTAGATAAGAGAAGGCTTTGGAAACCTTGATCTCGGAAGTGGTTCATCCCCAATTGTTAGATATTAAGTCTGAATTAGGTTCCTCGGAGGCAGCTGTTAGTTTCTGATGTACTTTTAATTTCAGTCCGATTCACTGGTTTGTAATAATTTGTATTAAACTCATGGGGATTTAGTAAAGAAGCAAGGGGGTTTTACTTTTATGCATGCAAGGGGTAGATATCATGCCTATAGGGGTTATCATTTATAAAATTCTGCATCTTATCTAGAGATCATGCCCATAGGAATTACTATGTTTTAAAGTTCTGCATTTTATAAATCATTGAAACTCTGCATTCTCACATAGATACCATGTCCATAAGATTTTCTGCATTCTCACATAGACACCATGCCTATAGGACTTTTTGTATTCTGCATATGCATCTAGCATTAGGCAAACGTGCATATAGGTTTAAATAACAATCAGTATTTTAGACACCAGGCCTATAGGACTTCTGCACTTCTATAAACGTTTAAAATCAGTAACGCCTAGATATCATGTCTATAGATTCTTGCAACTGTTTAAGATCAATGACACTTAGAAACCATGCCTATAGGATCAGTTAATTGAATCAACCTCGTTTCGAATCTAAAACTCGTCTTAAAATCTGCAGATCCCCTTTTCCTAAAATTAGTAAAGCTTTTCCTTAAAATCAGTATATTTTGCACTATTAGATATCATTCCTATAGGTTTCACCTAGGCAAGCTTTAGGGTAAAAGCCATAAGTGCATCAGTCTTTGACAATTCCAACCAGCTGGCAGGTCTGATTCAGATTTCTTATCTGAAGTATGTAATAAATCAAGTCTGCCTCACGCATTTTTTTGAAGTTTAATTCAGACCTAATCAGTACATGTAAGACATGCTAAACTCTATGCTTTTCTGACTTGAGGAGGTTTTCCCATACCTGCTTTATGTGTTTTGTTTGTCGCTCTAGAATTTTATCCTTTTAAAACCATAAAATCCCCAAATCCATTTCCCTTTATGATTAGTAGTCCTAAATTCCTCCGGGACTGATAGGACTGGGACGAGTACTAGCATGCAATAAGTAATGACACCATCCGCGCTTTAATACCTTAACATGGTGGGAAGGGTAGAATATGGATATGATGACCGGTGCGCTAATATCACGTGCGACCCCTCTTCTGAGGAGTGATTGCTAGATATTGCATTGATGTGATCCATATTAATCACAAACCTAGGACCCCTTTTCTTTATTCGCTTCCTTTAGAGTTGTTTAAACTTTTCAAATTCTTGCTCTCTTTCTACTTACTTTCATAAGTTTCAACCTAATTGCAATGTTGTATGCAAGTCCTTATTTGAGACTTGATTATTTACTTGTAAAGTCACAATTGTAGCATGGCCGGGAACCACACTTGTGGATCTTGAGGGGTGCCTAACACCTTCCCTCGGGATAATTTCTAGCCCTTACCCTAATCTCTGGTCTCTTCATCTCAAACCCTTCTTAAAGTGTCCTAATGCACTATAATCATTAGGTGACGACTCTTCAACTTCTAAACTCAATTCTCGAAAGGGAATAGAGTTGTCCTCCCAATGTTGTATACCCGATTTCTGACCCCACGGTCACATAGAAAAAGGGGGCGTCGACAGCATGGCGACTCTGCTGGGAATTCTTTAGGCTTTTACCATTGCATGTTGCTTGTGACTTTACTATCTCATTAATTGCTTTATTTACTGTCTTTTATTCTTTCCCTATGAAACTGACTTGGCTCTTCATGTCTTTTCTTTCTTTTAACTGCTTTCCTTTACTGCTTTATTTCAATACTATTGTAATTACTACAATTATTGTAATCATTTATCTTATGAACGTGGAAATACATGTCAATTTGTTTCATTCTTGTAAACTGCATATTCAACATCATATTCCACTCGTGCCAAACAAATACCATAGCAATGCTTATAATGAGTGGTTGCACTCTTCCAATATTATCACCCTTTAAATTTGGCAAAGGCGTATTTGCGGTAAAACCAGTCGATCAGCGGTGCAGTCGACGGTTTCGTGCCTTTCCTTTTGAGTTGTCCGCTCAAGGGTACCTGTCTAATACCCCAATAGAAACCTTACTCTAACTGTGCATACATCATGGTCAAACCTAACCGAGTGAGTTATGTTATCCACATAATGACTCATTAAGATAGCCTTGTCCAAAGTCCATTGGGTTTCCCTGAAACCCAAACGGACACCTACATGTTCTGTGCATTTATTTGGAGAACTAAATGCTTTTATGCTAATTATTGGTTTAAATAGTCGATTCTGGCGGGGTAAGGGTCTAACACTCTGTTTTGCAGAAAATGAGGCACGAAGTCCCCAGATTTGGCATGGTAACCAACATTCATCCAAGGCTGCTGAATTGGTGGGAAGATCTCCACTCCAGTGATCAGACACTCGTCCGAAAATACTTAGGGAATCTGCCTTCTCTTCTAGAAATCCACCCTGACAACAAAATCATAGAGGCTGCAACTCTGTTCTGGGATAGTGACAGGTCCGTGTTCCGCTTCGGGGACCATGAAATGACTCCTCTGCTCGAAGAAATAGGAGGCTTAGCTGGTATTCCTTGGGAGACTCCGGGTTTGCTTATGCCAGAAAATCGCAAGGGTAGGGGTTTCCTTAAGATGATGGGACTGAAGAAGAACCCAGACTTGACTTGTTTGAAATACTCCTACATCCCATTTGACTATCTGTACGAGAGGTACGACCATAACAAGTCATACCGCACCTACTCAGATGAATTTGCCCTCACCTTACTGGGGCATATTCACAGAAGGGTCTTCGTATTCATGTTTTGTATCCTGGGAATGATAGTGTTCCCTATGAAGAAGGCTAGGATCCACACCAGACTGGCCATGGTAACCAAGACTCTGATGGAAGGAATTGGCGGACAGCCTTTCAGTATAGTGCCCATGATTGTTGCTGAGATATACCGGGCTCTGGACAACTGTCAGCGAAAAGCCATTTATTACTTCAGCTCTGGCTCATGGAGCACCTCCAGAAAGGAGAATACCGACAAGAGATCTTACGCAGAGACTGGGATGATCACATTGCCTTCCACCAGCCAAGGCGTATGAATTATATGCCTAACATGTTCGCTCAGCCAGAAGACGCTGGAAGATGGGTGGAGCTATTTGAGAATCTAAAAGAAGACCAGGTACAGTGGATGGTCGAATGGTTCCCTACGGAAGAATTCATTGCTCGATCCCGAGATGCACCATTTCTCATACTCATTGGTCTAAGAGGAACTTGTCCCTACGTTCCCCTCCGAGCCATGAGACAGGCTGGAAGGAAGCAAATCATACCAAGGGTCGACAAAATGAGTCACTTTAGGGCTGATTTCCAGGACGATGATAGCCCTCACAAATGCCAAGATCAACACATGTGGCATTGCAAGCTCGTTTTGGGGAAAGAATCTATTGAGCCAGACAGGTATCACGCTGGTTGCGTACCGTACTATTTGGGCTGGTTGGAAGATAATCACAATAGTATGGGTCAGCTCGGGTTCATTCACAGACACAGAATCATCGACGAGAAAGCTGAAGCACAGGTTAAGTACAATCAACTGTGCAAAAGAATCCGAAAGTGTGAAAGTGAGCATCGGGAAATACAAGAAGCCCATCAAAAGTTGATCGAGGAATGGAAGGATATGGGTGTCAGCACCAACAAACGACTAGGGTATTTGGAGCGGGGTCTAGTGGAGCTAGAAGGAAGGTTCCTCAAGAGGATTGAAGATTGTCGGAACGCTGAAGGGAATGCAGGCGGACATTTGGCCCAAGCTTATCTGCTGCTAGGGCTGCGCGAGCTGGTGAAGCTGTTCGAGGGGGATAAAGATGCCAAATCTGGGGAAGGTCCTTCTGGGACCAAGTAGTTAGGAGTCTTTTATTTCGCTTTTAATGATGTAATAAGGCCAATGGCCACTAGTGACATTTTATTTTCTTAGCATCGTTGTGAATTCGTCTTATTTTTATCAATAAGATGAGGCATTTAGGATTATAAGTTCTCTAAATTAACTTGTCGCTAGGCCTACCTCGGGCACAACGAGGCACCCAAATTAGGACACGATTTATATTCTTGCACAATGTGTTTAAATATTGCAACATTTTCTTCTCATAACCCGCACTAACTTGTTACCTTTTTTTTGTTTTTCTTTATTTTTATTCCCTTCCCCAAAAGTTAGTTCGTGCATTCTGGCACCATCATCATACAGTACGAGATCCAAGGGCCCTCCACCTCCTCCTCCTTCGAGTCCTATCCGGAACAAGAACAAAGGTAGAATAGGAGATTCAAGCGCCAGAAAGGAAACTGAAAGAATTGAGATTCCTCAGGGTACCCCGGTTGCTAAGGAAACTGCTTCCCAACTTGAGTAGAAACTATTGAAGTTCCAAGAAGAACTGGATCAAGTTCGGAACTTGGGAAATTTATCATTCACTCTTACCGCTCCTGATGTCAACTTTTCAAATGCTCAAAATCCCGCACCTCCACAGAACACCCCACAACCACAGATGCAACCCACTCATATTCAACATTGCAACACATACCACACTCCACTACCCATTCCTGAACCACTGAACACCACAAACGACCACCCCCACAACACTCCCATCTACGTAGATACCATACCCCACTACACTCAACCAATCTCAAGTGCACATGAGTTTGATGACAAGGACTCTCTTATCAGAAACTTGGCAGCAGAACTCAAGAAATTGACCAGCCGAGTCCAGGGCATGGAAGGAAACAAAGGCATAGAGGGGCCGAATATTAGGACCTCTGCATTCAGCCAGACGTTGAACTTCCATAGGGATACAAACCTCCCAAGTTCAAAATGTTGGATGGCACGGGAGATCCTAGAGTCCATTTGAGGACATATTGTGATAAGCTGGTCGGAGTCGGACGGAATGAGAAAATCTGTATGAAACTCTTCATGAGAAGCCTGAAGGGGGATGCTTTATCCTGGTACATCAGTTAGGACCCCAAGAAATGGACAAGCTGGGTAGGTATGGCATCAGATTTCATGGATAGGTTCCGATTCAATACATAGAATGCACCGGATGTATTCTACATCCAGAATTTGAAGAAGAAGCCTACCGAGACATTCTGCGAGTATGCTACTCATTGGAGATCAGAGGCTGCTAAGGTCAGGTCGGCCTTAGAAGAGGAACAAATGAACAGATTCTTCGTCCGGGCTCAAGACCCACAATATTATGAGAGGTTGATGCTGATCGAGAGCCAGAAATTCTCCGATATCATCAAGCTGGGAGAAAGAATTGAGGAAGGCATTAAGAATGGTATGGTTACTAATCTTGAAGTATTGCAGGCCACCAACAAGGCTTTACAGTCTGGTGGCACGTCCAAGAAGAAGGATGTCAATGCCGTGATGGTCGCACAGGGAGCCAAATCACCACTAAAATACCACACTTACCCGTCACCTCTACTTACATATCAACCTATCCTGAATTACCAAGCACCCACACCCTCTTACCAAAATCCACCACCCATTTACCAATCATCTCCACCTCCCACATATCAATCCACTTCACCCTCTCAACCTGCACCTGTTTACCAAGCTTATAATGCCCAACCCTCTCACTACCAATCACCTCCCACTCGCCAAAATTTCCCTAGACCCAGACCAAATTTTGACCGCAGACCTCCCAGACGATATACAGCCATCGCTGAGCCAATTGATCAGCTGTATGAGAAACTTAAAGCTACTGGTTACGTCTCCCCTATCCCTACCATAACTCCCGAAAATCCTTCCCAGTGGGTCAACCCTAATAAGACCTGTGCATACCACTCCGGCATAAAAGGTCACACCATTGACAAATGCCGCTCGTTGAAAGACAAGATTCAAACTCTAATCGACAATAAAGTTATCGTAGCAAAGGAGCCTACTCCTAATGTCCGCAACAACCCTCTGCCTAATCACATAGGTGGTGACATTCACATGATCGAGATCGAAGATGACTGGGACCCCGAGGGATCGATAAGACTGATTGTTGAGGATGATGAGCCAAAGAAACCAGAAGTCACACTTAACCCAATTATTGTGCAGAACCAGCCCTCCAGGGGCGATGAAGTAAACATGTCTATGCCTCTCGAATTTGAAGCACCTTTTTCTGCGAAGGTGGCCGAGCCAATTGAGGTTGAGTTTGGGGCTCCAAAGGCACCTGTACTCTTTGAAGTTGTTGTGTTACCACTGAGGGTACCCATCCCTGTAGCAATGTCAGACATAACACCATTCCACTCAAATGCCATACCATGGGATTACATAGCTGAAGCAAGGAGGAAAGTAAAGACCAAGATAGGAGAAGCAATTGCTGCGCAGGGTATGACCAGAACATGCAGGGTTTACACTCCAGAGCACCTAGCTGAGTCCAGTAAGCAAGACTCGGGACGAACTACTGAAACTGGTCCCGATGATCTTTGGAGGAAAATACAAGCTAAGAAGTATTCGGTCGTTGAGCAGTTGAACAAAACACCAGCATAGATCTTCATCCTAGCTCTTCTACAGAGCTCTGACGCACACAAAAAGGCCTTGATGAAGATATTGAGCGAAGCTTATATGCCCAGCAACATAACTGGGGGCGAAATGGCAAATATGATAGGACAAATACTGGAAAGCCACAAAATCACCTTCCATGAAGATGAGCTACCGCCGGAAGGACTGAGTCACAACATGGCCCTACACATCACCGTGCAATGCGAGGATTACTTCGTCACTAAAGTCTTGATCGATGGAGGCTCCAGCCTCAACATCTGTCCGTTGATAACTCTCAGGACATTGGGAAAGATCCTGCACGAGATCAAAGTTAGGGCCATCAATGTCAAAGCCTTTGATGGGTCCCAAATGTCTACTACCGGGGAAATCAGCCTATGCTTGCAAATGGGGCCAACCTGGTTCGACGTTGACTTTCAAGTGATAGATGTCCCAGCATCCTACAATTTGCTGTTGGGACGACCATGGATCCATGCCGCTGGAGCTGTAGCATCGACCCTGCATCAGACAGTGAAGTTCGAATGGAATCACCAAGAGGTTATCATTCATGGCGATGGTAGCAACCCCATATATAGTCGCCAGACCATCCCGATGATTGGATGACGAAGGAGAATAGGCGGAGAAACATACCACCACATTGAAAGAGTCAACGCTGTAGATAAAGATAAATGTTGGGATAACAAGATTGAAAGTATCCTGAATTGGTGTGGATACGAACCTAGAAAGGGACTTGGCAAAAACCTCCAGGGAATCTCCAAACCTATCAAGCTGAAAAAACATGGCACTACATTTGGTTTGGGGTATGAGTACACTTGGAAGGAGTTCAATCACTGGTCACCACCATGGTGCGGTCCCTACTACCCACTGGAGCATCCGATACCTCACCTAGAGCAGACTTTCCAACCGGCAAATATTATATATGGGTCGGAGGAAGAGGAAGCATTGGCAGCCGTGAAGAATCTGTTCCTGGAGAATGATGATATGGACTGCTGTGTTATTTTCGAGGAGGAAGCGGAGGAAGACCCTTCTATACAAGTTGTGAACCAAGGAGAACGCCTCAGCAATTGGTTGATCAGAACCACCAGGGCCCGGAAACCTTCGGGGTAGCAAGGCTGAACAAAAGCACCATGCATCACATTTTACTTTTTACTAGCTGATTTTATTTCCGCATTGTCTTTAATTCTGAAAAGAGCTCTGATACTCAAAACAGTTACGAATTTAATCGAAGCATTTCAGATTATTATATATCTCACTCTTATTATTTTTCTATCATTTGCTTTATTTTACACATCATTACTATTACTTGCCTTGACGATGAACCAACGATTGTGACTTGCAACGAGACGACGCAACAAACGGATACGGACTCAGAAGAGGATGATATACTAGAAGAGGTCGCCAGAGGAGTTGAGAATTTTGAAAATAGGCCTAAGTCTAACTTGGCCGAAACTGAGGTCGTCAATCTGGGAGATACAGGGAATGTCAAAGAAACGCGCATCAGTGTTCACCTGTCACCATCAAAAAAGAAAGAGTACACGGAGTTCTTGAAGAAATATAAAGACATATTCGCCTGGTCATATGATGATATGACTGGTCTCAACACATCCATTGTAGCTCACAAGCTGCCGACAGATCCAACGTGCCTGTCGGTAAAGCAGAAGCTCAGGAAATTCAAACCCGACATGAGTTTGAAAATCAAAGAAGAGGTTACCAAGCAAGTCAAAGCCAAGGTTCTCAGGGTAGTAGAGTATCCGACATGGTTAGCCAACATCGTGCCAGTGCCAAAAAAGGATGGGAAAGTTAGAGTTTGTGTTGACTACCGGGATCTTAATCGGGCCAGTACCAAAGACGACTTCCCCTTGCCTAACATACACATTCTTATCGATAACTGCGCCAAGCATGAGTTGCAGTCTTTTCTTGATTGTTTCGCTAGGTATCATCAGATATGGATGGATGAGGAAGATGTAGAGAAAACGACTTTCATTACGCCATGGGGAATGTACTGTTACAAAATGATGCCGTTCGGTTTGAAGAACGCTGGTGCCACCTACATGAGAGCCATGACTACCATCTGTCATGACATGATACATAAGGAGATCGAGGTATATGTGGATGATGTCGTCATCAAATCCAAGAAAGCCAGGGATCACATGGAAGACCTAAAAAAGTTCTTCAACATGCTGAGGAGGTACAATCCGAAACTGAATCCCGCCAAATGTGCATTCGGGGTCCCTGCTGGAAAATTATTGGGTTTCATCGTGAGTCATCGAGGAATAGAATTGGATCCATCAAAGGTTAAAGCTATCCAAGAATTGCCACCGCTAAAGAACAAGAAGGACGTGATGAGTTTCCTGGGAAGACTCAACTATATCAGCCGGTTCATAGCTCAATCCACAGTCATTTGTGAACCTATCTTCAAAATGTTGAAGAAGGACGCTGCTACCAAATGGACTAATGATTGCTAGAAAGCTTTTGACAGAATTAAGGAATACCTGTCAACGTCGCCGGTCTTGGTTCCGCCTGAGCTAGAAAGACCCCTATTTCTTTACCTTGCGGTATCGGATAGAGCATTCAGTTGCGTTCTAGGACAACATGATGAAACAGGGAGAAAGGAGCAAGCCATCTACTATCTCAGTAAGAAGTTCACACCATACGAGGCCCGATATTCTCTTTTACAATGCACTTGATGTGTTCTGACTTGGGTCGCGCAGAAGTTAAGACATTACTTCTGTGCTTACACTACTTATCTCATATCCAGAATGGACCCTCTGAAGTATATATTCCAGAAGCCCATGCCCACTGGCAAGCTCTCCAAGTGGCAGATCCTGCTAAGTGAATTCGACATTGTTTACGTGACCCAAAAAGCAATCAAAGGGCAAGCCTTGGCGGACCATCTCGCCGAGAATCCCGTGGACGGAGAATACGAGCCCCTAAAGACGTATTTTCCCGATGAAGAGGTATCTTTCATAGAAGAAGATATTGTAGAATCCTATGATGGTTGAAGGTTGTTTTTCGACGGAGCTGCAAATTTCAAAGGATTTGTCATAAGAGCGGTCTTAGTATCAGAAACCGGCCAACACTACCTGGTATCCGCCAAGCTCAGGTTCCCTTGTACCAATAATATGGCCGAATACGAAGCCTGCATCTTGGGGCTCAAAATGGCCCTTAACATGAACGTTCAGGAATTGCTAGTGATCGAGGATTCAGACTTGATCATACATCAGGTTCGAGGAGAGTGGGCAACCAAGAACTCTAAGATACTTCCCTACTTGCATCACATACAGGAGTTGAGGAAAAGGTTCACAAAGATAGGATTTCAGCACGTCCCCAGAGTCCAGAACGGGTTTGTTGATGCATTAGCTACTTTATCGTCCATGATCCAGCATCCAGATACAAATTTCATTGATCCCATCCCAGTAAAGATTCATGATCAGCCAGCTTATTGTGCCCACATTGAGGAAGAATTGGATGGAAAACCATGGTTCCATGACATCAAGGAGTACTCGACAACATGGGAATATCCAGAACTTGCCAACGCTACTCAGAAGCGCACACTTTGTAGGTTATCCAACAACTTCTTTCATAGTGGAAGAATCCTGTATAGGAGGACTCCCGATTTGGGTTTACTAAGGTGTGTCGAAGCAAAAGAAGCATCCAGGCTATTGGACGAAGTGCATGCAGGGACCCGCGGGCCGCACATGAACGGTTTTGTCTTAGCAAAGAAGATACTCTGAGCAAGGTATTTTTGGATGACTATGGAAACAGACTGTATCCAGTATGTTCTCAAATGACATCGCTATCAGATACACGCAGATATGATAAAGGCACCTCTAAATGAGCTTACTGCAACAAGCTCACTATGGCCATTCGCCGCTTGGGGAATGGATGTTATCGGACCTATCGAGCCTGCCACATCAAATGGTCACAGGTTCATCTTAGTGGCAATCGATTATTTTACCAAATGTGTTGAAGCAACATCATACAAGGCGGTCACTAAGAAGGTTGTGGCGGGTTTCGTCCGCGATCGCATTGTTTGTCGGTTCAGAGTTTCGGAGTCAATCATCACCGATAATGGTTCCAATCTCAACAGCGACTTGATGAAAGCAATGTGTGAAACTTTCAAGATCAAACACAAGAACTCTACAGCCTACAGGCCTCAGATGAACGGAGCTGTGGAAGCAGCCAACAAGAATATCAAGAAGATACTAAGGAAGATGGTCGAAAGGCACAAACAATGGCATGAGAAGTTATCTTTCACCTTATTGGGATACCGCACTACAGTTCGCACATCAACCGGCGCAACTCCCTACATGTTGGTTTATGGTACAGAGGCGGTCATCCCCGCCGAGGTAGAAATTCCCTCCTTAAGGATCATACAAGAAGTAGAATTGGATGATGCAGAATGGGTAAAAGGTCGCTACGAGCAGTTAGCCCTTATAGATGGGAAAACGAAGAATGCGGTTTGCCACGGTCAGTTGTATCAGAACAGAATGTCTAGAGCCTTCAACAAAAGGGTTAAGCCAAAGAAGTTTACACCGGGGCAGCTGGTGTTGAAGAAAATATTCCCACATCAAGACGAAGCTAAGGGGAAGTTCTCTCCCAATTGGCAGGGTCCGTACATGGTTCACTGGGTTCTAACTGGAGGAGCCCTTATTCTTGCAGAGATGGATGGAGAAGTCTGGCCGAAGCCAATCAATTCAGATGCAGTGAAATGATATTATGTGTGACCACTTATGATTCCCTTAATGATGTAATTTGAACTACGCCTGACCTGATTCCCGTTTAAGAGGGGATACGTAGACATCCCTATGGGTTCGGTCATAATTTAATAAAAATTCCATTTTCCCCGCTATTGGAACTGGGGCAGAATTTTGAGGAGGACTCTCAAAATTCCGAAGTTAATTTTAGTTCATGCATCGCCAGAAGCGCCAACCCAGTAAACTGGGGTAGAATTTTGAGGAGGACCCTAAAAATTCTGGAGAAAAAGAGGTTGCAATGTCTTAAACCACGTCGCAGTCGTTAGTTCATCTAAAGAAAACTATTTTTGATTATATATTTACTAGAGCGTGCATAACTATTATCCGAATTGCTATTGTTTAGCGACGCTACCCCAATAACACACAACGTCAAGGGCCCAGGGAAGACGAACTAACCTTTCCCCTTACAGAACTCACGATTTTTCTTTGGATGCAGATACTCAATTCGCAATATCATTAGGTATATTTATGCACTCTCAAGAATTCAATCTCAGAATCATTACTTGTTCGCAATTGCTATCCGTATACAATCTCCCCAGCAGTCATATTGTCGTAATTGGCTATCAGCTAAGAGATCTTACTACTAATCATCCTTTTACATTCTTGCACTGCATAAGGCTACCTTTCTGCCTTCCGAGGTTAAGCTCTACCTCCATCTGTATCGCATAAGGCTACCTTTCTGCCTTCCTAGGTTAAGCTATACCTCCATCTGCATCACATAAGGCTATTTTTCTGCCTTCTGAGACTAAGCATTGTCTCCATCCTGCATTTCTCTGCATTGCATAAAGCTACCTTTCTGCCTTTCGAGACTAAGCATTATCTCCATCCTGCATTTCTCTGCATTGCATAAGGCCACTTTTTCTGCCTTCCGAGGTTAAGCTCTACCTCCATCTGCATCGCATAAGGCTACTTTTTGGCCTTTCGAGACTAAGCATTGTCTCCATCCTGCATTTCTCTGCATTGCATAAGGCTACTCTTCTACCTTCCGAGGTTAAGCTCTACCTCCATCTGCATTTTTGCATTGCATAAGGCTACCTTATCTGCCTTTCGAGACTAAGCTCTGTCTCTATCTGCATTTTGCATAAGGCTACTTTTCTGCCTTCCGAGGTTAAGCTCTATCTCCATCATCATCTACATAAGGCTACTTATTTGCCTTTCGAGACTAAGCTCTGTCTCCATCTGCATTCTGCATAAGGCTACTTATCTGCCTTTCGAGACTAAGCTCTGTCTCCATCTGCATTTTGCATAAGGCTCCCTTTCTGCCTTCCGAGGTTAAGCTCTACCTCCATCCTGCATGGCTGAAATATCGCCACTTCATCTCTCTTGCATGGCTGAAATAGCGCCGTTTTATTTTGCATCGGCTGAAATACCGCCACCTTTATTTACGTATTGCATCGTTTGAAAGATCGCCACCTTCTGCATTTCATGGGCTGAAAGATCGCCAAATTGTCCAAGGGCGTCATTGTTCGGAGGTACCATTTGCGTAGCCCGAGAACGCCATGTCATGGCCTGAGGACCCCATTTTACCTTTTGCATATCATTATTCAAAGACATCATAGTTTGGAGGCATCATTCACATAGCCCGAGAACATCATTTCATAGCCGGCGAATCATTTACCATACGCTTCATGGCCTAGGACATCATGGTTCGAGGACGTCATCCTAACTGTCTGAGGACATCATTCATGGTCCAATGGGAATTTGTATCACGTTTAAATTTACGCACAATATGCACTCGTATTGCTCACTTGTAGGTACACTGGCTGCAACGACCATCTCAGCAGGAGCGATCCCGCTCCGATTCCCGCAGTCTATCGGTTTTTCAGAAAGCTTCTCTCAATCTAAAACATCGCGTCCGTCCGTTTCAAATCTCCATCGGCATATTCCGCCAATGGATCCTGAACTACATATGGCCTGATTACTGTAAGACCAGGGATATGTAGGCGGCTCAGAAGCCGTAGCTCGGTAAAAATTCCTTTCAAATCGCCACTTTCGGTCAAAATTGGCCGTCTTATCTTTACCCGACAACTCTTTCATCCTCCTCGGGTGAAGAGGGGAAGCTGTTGATACCCAATTTTTTCCTAGGTATTTTTGTACCTAAAATACTTCCAAAATAGCATATATGTGCATACATAAGTACGCCCAAGAGTTTTGGTATTTTTTCCTAATTTTTAAAGATTTTTGAAATCAATTTATTATCTATTTTAGCAGTGCAAAACCCATAATTATTCCCAAAATAATCAATTTTGATGAATAATTTATTTCATTCCCATATCTATACCAAAATATAGTTAAGATAATTTTTGTATAGTTTTACAAATTATTTGGTATGTTAAAAGCTAAATTGCATATAATTGATATTTTAGCCTACTTTACGATTAACGACCTTTTATGATTGTAAAATTAGGCCCAACATTTTTATACTAATATTTATATATTATTAATTGGCTCAGTACTTTTAATTTGCTTTTAAAATCTTTTTTTTACTATCTTTTATAAAATAAAAGGGAAAACTAGCTATTTAACGTTGAGCCTCATTTCATTGCAATTACAGCCTATTAATATTTAAATTTTGGCCCTCAATTGAACCAATCCTAACCCCAATTGGACCAGCCCAATTTCATTTTAACCCGGCCCCCGACCCAACTGAAAAACCCGCCCGACCTTGCTTTCAATCCAGACCGTTGATCCAGTGTGTCTTAGCCTCCCGAGCATGATTCTTACCTTATCGACTCCAGATCTGATCTTGTTTCTTCCAAGCCTTACTCGTTTCTAGGGTTCTCAGAAACCCTAGCCTATTCGAGGTTCTTTTCATTTATTTGTTTGGATCTGTGCTTGATCTGTGATATATGTGATGTTTTAAGCGTTTTCCCCAAATTTCCTTTTCAAAACCTTTTGATTTCAAACTAGGTTTTCTGAGTCTGTTTGTTAATGTTTTGTTCGATTCATCTGCTTATCATCACTAAGTTTGATTGGTGTTGAAAACCGTAATTTTTGGAGGTTTTACTTGAGATTCTGAGACTGTTTATTTGTTTCACTTGCTTATCGCCTCTAAACTCTACTGATTTCGAAAACCCTAGTTCTTTGGGGTATGTTCGAGGTCTTGAGTTTGTTTGTGCAACTCGCCTATTTGAAAGTGCTCCGTCTGGTTCCTTTACTGCAGCATCTCGTCTTCTTTATGTGATTCCTTTGTTCTGAGCTCTTGCTATTTGTCAAACTCAACTATGTTTTCAGAAAGGTTTTCACCTAACTTTTGCATGCTTCTGATCTTTTCTCTATTACTAAGCTAATGAAGTTTGACCTAAATGACTATCATGCTATTACTGTATGCTGTTTCTTCTTGCCATAGCTTGGCCTCACATGTCCATTACTTGTGTACTTCGTTTATAAATTGAGTCCCTTCTGCGATTGATTTTCAAACTCGTGATTGATTTTTCAAAACCTTTCCTTGTGAAATTCTGATTTTTACTCGCCCGTTAAGGGTTAGTTGGTTCTCTCTCTTTGTTTGGCCTTACCAGATCCTTTCCAAAATAAGTACATTCCTGTATTTAGACTTAATCCCTTACTATATGGTTCTACTGCTCCTTTTATGGTAACAATCATTCTGATTACAAATTGATCTTCTTTCCTTATATTAATCCTGTTAGTGTCCGTTGAGCAGTAATCCCTTGATTAAAGGGAAAAAGCTGTATTAATTGATTTTGACTGTGATTATTTCCATGTTGGTGTTGAAACCTTATTCGTTGCATTGTTTTCTACTCGTTTTCAAAGCTATAAATACCTGTACCTTTTTCTCTTTCAAAAACAAGTTCTAACAGAACAAGTCACTACTTCTCTAAAATATACTTAGAATTTCTTAAACATTCGAATTCTCTGATCTCACAAGCTTGAAGCTTTCTTGTGGTTTGGCTGAAAGGAATCCTGCTTTTCTCTTTGCTTACTTTTTCTTCAACTGGTATGTCTATCTTTGTTTAGTTTCTGCCTCTCCACTACATGTTTATCCTTCAGCCTTTCCTCTGTTTGTCTTACTATTTCGATGCTGTAATTTTTGCAAGTTTATTTACTTCTTTTCTCTGTGCTCACCTGAATTCCCACCCCTAATTCCCTTTGTATGTTGAGTTATGGTCCAGAAAGCATGACAACACTTGACATTGTTGCTCATGTGTATGGGTCTGGACTCCCTGAGTCGTAAATTCTTTCCAATTCCCATTCCCATTCCCCTTTATATGTATTTTGAGTTTAAGACTATGGTCTAACAATGTCCTAATCATTATATGGACCATAGCCTGATCTTCAACAGGTCTGTGCTCATATTTGTTGGCTGAACAGGTTTGGTCAAGGGTGTGCCAGTCTATCTTATGACTAGGTATGACCACCAGCCTGCCTTTGCACTCCCAAACCCCTTTATTGCACTTGCACTCTTTCTTAGAACATTAAGTTCCGCCCCCTCTTGTGAGCCTTGCTTTGGGATCCATGAGCTCCCTCTGAATTTGGACGCCTGAGGGCTGGCTCTTCCACACTGCACTATAACTCTTTCTAATTAATATCTCGGGTGTAAGCACTGCCTGGAATTTTTGAAATTCCTTGGATCTTTGAGACACCCTAGATAAAAGAAGGCTTTGGAAACCTTGATCTCGGAAGTGGTTCATCCCCAATTGTTAGATATTAAGTCTGAATTAGGTTCCTCGGAGGCAGCTGTTAGTTTCTGATGTACTTTTAATTTCAGTCCGATTCACTGGTTTGTAATAATTTGTATTAAACTCATGGGGATTTAGTAAAGAAGCAAGGGGGTTTTACTTTTATGCATGCAAGGGGTATATATCATGCCTATAGGGGTTATCATTTATAAAATTCTGCATCTTATCTAGAGATCATGCCCATAGGAATTACTATGTTTTAAAGTTCTGCATTTTATAAATCATTAAAACTCTGCATTCTCACATAGATACCATGTCCATAAGATTTTCTGCATTCTCACATAGACACCATGCCTATAGGACTTTCTGTATTCTGCATATGCATCTAGCATTAGGCAAACGTGCATATAGGTTTAAATAACAATCAGTATTTTAGACACCAGACCTATAGGACTTCTGCACTTCTATAAACGTTTAAAATTAGTAACGCCTAGATATCATGTCTATAGATTCTTGCAACTGTTTAAGATCAATGACACTTAGAAACCATGCCTATAGGATCAGTTAATTGAATCAACCTCGTTTCGAATCTAAAACTCGTCTTAAAATCTGCAGATCCCCTTTTCCTAAAATTAGTAAAGCTTTTCCTTAAAATCAGTATACTTTGCACTATTAGATATCATTCCTATAGGTTTCACCTAGGCAAGCTTTAGGGTAAAAGCCATAAGTGCATCAGTCTTTGACAATTCCAACCAGCTGGCAGGTCTGATTCAGATTTCTTATATGAAGTATGTAATAAATCAAGTCTGCCTCACGCATTTTTTTGAAGTTTAATTCAGACCTAATCAGTACATGTAAGACATGCTAAACTCTATGCTTTTCTGACTTGAGGAGGTTTTCCCATACCTGCTTTATGTGTTTTGTTTGTCGCTCTAGAATTTTATCTTTTTAAAACCATAAAATCCCCAAGTCCATTTCCCTTTATGATTAGTAGTCCTAAATTCCTCCGGGACTGATAGGAATGGGATGAGTACTAGCATGCAATAAGTAATGACACCATCCGCACTTTAATACCTTAACAGGGTGGGAAAGGTAGAATATGGATATGATGACCGGTGCGCTAATATCACGTGCGACCCCTCTTCTGAGGAGTGATTGCTAGATATTGCATTGATGTGATCCATATTAATCACAAACCTAGGACCCCTTTTCTTTATTCGCTTCCTTTAGAGTTGTTTAAACTTTTCAAATTCTTGCTCTCTTTCTACTTACTTTCATAAGTTTCAACCTAATTGCAATGTTGTATGCAAGTCCTTATTTGAGACTTGATTATTTACTTGTAAAGTCACAATTGTAGCATGGCCGGGAACCACACTTGTGGATCTTGAGGGGTGCCTAACACCTTCCCCTTGGGATAATTTCTAGCCCTTACCCTAATCTCTGGTCTCTTCATCTCAAACCCTTCTTAAAGTGTCCTAATGCACTATAATCATTAGGTGACGACTCTTCAACTTCTAAACCCAATTCTCGAAAGGGAATAGAGTTGTCCTCCCAATGTTGTATACCCGATTTCTGACCCCACGGTCACATAGAAAAAGGGGGCGTCGACAGCATGGCGACTCTGCTGGGAATTCTTTAGGCTTTTACCATTGCATGTTGCTTGTGACTTTACTATCTCATTAATTGCTTTATTTACTGTCTTTTATTCTTTCCCTATGAAACTGACTTGGCTCTTCATGTCTTTTCTTTCTTTTAACTGCTTTCCTTTACTGCTTTATTTCAATACTATTGTAATTACTACAATTATTGTAATCATTTATCTTATGAACGTGGAAATGCATGTCAATTTGTTTCATTCTTGTAAACTGCATATTCAACATCATATTCCACTCATGCCAAACAAATACCATAGCAATGCTTATAATGAGTGGTTGCACTCTTCCAATATTATCACCCTTTAAATTTGGCAAAGGCATATTTGCGGTAAAACCAGTCGATCAGCGGTGCAGTCGACGGTTTCGTGCCTTTCCTTTTGAGTTGTCCGCTCAAGGGGTACCTGTCTAATACCCCAATAGAAACCTTACTCTAACTGTGCATGCATCATGGTCAAACCTAACCGAGTGAGTTATGTTGTCCACATAATGACTCATTAAGATAGCCTTGTCCAAAGTCCATTGGGTTTCCCTGAAACCCAAACGGACACCTACATGTTCTGTGCATTTATTTGGAGAACTAAATGCTTTTATGCTAATTATTGGTTTAAATAGTCGATTCTGGCGGGGTAAGGGTCTAACACTCTGTTTTGCAGAAAATGAGGCACGAAGTCCCCAGATTTGGCATGGTAACCAACATTCATCCAAGGCTGCTGAATTGGTGGGAAGATCTCCACTCCAGTGATCAGACACTCGTCCGAAAATACTTAGGGAATCTGCCTTCTCTTCTAGAAATCCACCCTGACAACAAAATCATAGAGGCTGCAACTCTGTTCTGGGATAGTGACAGGTCCGTGTTCCGCTTCGGGGACCATGAAATGACTCCTCTGCTCGAAGAAATAGGAGGCTTAGCTGGTATTCCTTGGGAGACTCCGGGTTTGCTTATGCCAGAAAATCGCAAGGGTAGGGGTTTCCTTAAGATGATGGGACTGAAGAAGAACCCATCTAGCATTAGGCAAACGTGCATATAAGTTTAAATAATAATCATTATTTTAGACACCAGGCCTATAGGACTTCTGCATTTCTATAAACGTTTAAAATCAGTAACGCCTAGATATCATGTCTATAGATTCTTGCAACTGTTTAAGATCAATGACACTTAGAAACCATGCCTATAGGATCAGTTAATTGAATCAGCCTCGTTTCGAAACTAAAACCCGTCTTAAAATCTGCAGATCCCCTTTTCCTAAAATTAGTAAAGCTTTTCCTTAAAATCGGTATACTTTGCACTATTAGATATCATGCCTATAGGTTTCACCTAGGCAAGCTTTAGGGTAAAAGCCATAAGTGCATCAGTCTTTGACAATTCCAACCAGCTGGCAGGTCTGATTCAGATTTCTTATCTGAAGTATGTAATAAATCATGTCTGCCTCACGCATTTGTTTTAAGTTTAATTCAGACCTAATCAGTACATGTAAGACATGCTAAACTCTATGCTTTTCTGACTTGAGGAGGTTTATTTGAGCCTTTCAACCGTTATGTGTTTTCCCATACATGTTTTATGTATTTTGTTTATCGCTCTAGAATTTTATCCTTTTAAAACCATAAAAGCCCCAAATCCATTTCCCTTTAGGATTAGTAGTCCTAAATGTCTCCGGGACTGATAGGACTGGGACGGGTACTAGCATGCAATAAGTAACGACACCATCCGCGCTTTAATACCTTACGGGGTGGGAAGGGTAGAATATGGATATGATGATCGGTGCGCTAATATCACGTGCGACCCCTGTTTTGAGGAGTGATTGCTGGATATTGCATTGATGTGATCCATATTTATCACAAACCTAGGACCCCTTTTCTCTATTTGCTTCCTTTAGAGTTGTTTAAACTTTTCAAATTCTTGCTCTCTTTCTACTTACTTTCATAAGTTTCAACCTAATTGCAATGTTGTATGCAAGTCCTTATTTGAGCCTTGATTATTTACTTATAAAGTCACAATTGTAGCATGGCCGAGAACCACACTTGTGGATCCTAAGGGGTGCCTAACACCTTCCCCTCGGGATAATTTCTAGCCCTTACCCTAATCTCTGGTCTCTTCATCTCAAACCCTTCTTAAAGTGTCCTAATGCACTATAATCATTAGGTGATGACTATTCAACTTCTAAACCCAATTCTCGAAAGGGAATAGAGTTGTCCTCCCAATGTTGTATACCCGATTTCTGACCCCACGGTCATAAAGAAAAAGGGGGCGTCGACAATATGGCGACTCTGCTGGGGATTCTTTAGGCTTTTATCATTACATGTTGCTTGTGACTTTACTATCTCATTACTGCTTTATTGGGCCCCTTTGATGGGGTTGTTCTTGACTTCTATCGAAAGTATCAAGTTACCTTGGCCCAGATTCACCCGTCATTTTGGTGGATAGTGTTGATGGTGAGGTTCTTTGCGGAGAAGGCAGGACTTGAATTTACGCTTAGCCATCTTATCCGACTATACCAACCCTTTCATCATCGAAGTCTGATAACCTTACAATGCCGGTCGGCCATGCCTTTCATTGTTGATGATGAAAAAGGCGGGGGTCGGGAGTGGATGAGTTGATTCGTCCAAGTACGAAATGTTGATATTATCCCCGTGGAGTTTATGTTATTCCCTGAGGAATGGAATTATACACATAAATGGTATACTCGTGCCTTCGTAGTTTTTCAATTATGGCGAAGGGGTGTTCCATAAGTGTACCTTCTTTTCTTTTACTGTAGTGATTTCGTGGATGCCGGGCGAGGTTCCCGATCTGCCGGATTGGGTTCGGAAGTTGGCGACTCACTCGACTTACAACGAGCATAAGTGGCGAGCTTTATCTAAGGAAAGGTGGGAGGCAAAACACCACGGTATATGCTGTGCAATCTTTTCCCTTCTTTTAGCTGGAAAAACTCTTTCTCTTTTTGCGTACTAACCCTATTATTGTAGGCATCGGGGAGCCTTCTAAGGCGAGGCCGTGCCACCTTGGGGGGTGGGGGAAGAAGGATCGCCAGCTTCTAGGCTAAAGAATGATAACAATAAGCAAGCGATGCCTTTGCAGGGCGATGACGCTCGAAGTAAGGCAAACTTGGACCGGGGGCCCGACGTGGAAATATTGACCGAGTCTGCCACGCCCATGATTTTGGTTTTGGAGAGGCGGTTTATCCTTCGCTGTCGTTTTATTTTTCCGTTGGAGGTACCTCGAGGTATACTCGAAACTCGGGATCATATGCACCGAGCGGCTATGCCTCGGCCGGGGTCGACTATTTAGGAGCTGAGAGAGCTAGGTTAGCAGATATGCACTCGACCTTCGAGGAAGCACAGTGGCTTAACTCTGTGGTGAGTTTTTGGCACAGGCCTTTCGAGTTTCGCGCCTTCCCTTCCTTACTAAGTTTTCTTTTGCAGGCCTTTGACAAGCTTAAGTCCGAGCTTCTTCGCCGTGAGGCCAGGCTGCGGAAAGATCTGTATGAGAAGAAATCCCTTAGGCTCCTTTGCGAGGAAAGGGAAGTCGACTTGGCATACTTATGGTATGAGGCAAGTCGGAGCTCAAATATGAGAGCTACTTGAAGGAGCAGGTAGTTTTTGTTCTGAGCGAGCTTGCGTTACTCCTTCTAGCTCCTGGGGCTAACGTTTCATTTATTTCAGTTGCATAAAAATGCGGAGGGCTTGGAGATCCTTCGAGACGAGGTTGGATGAGCCAAGCTCAAGTATGATGAGTTAAATGATCAGACATACGCTTAGGCTTCGACTAAAAAGGGTGCTATGGCTAGGGCTTCCGCCCTAGAGGTTCAACTTAGCTTAGCTCGTGATAATAGTTTGGTTTGAGCAGGTATGATTACGAAGCTTGAGACTAAGCTCTTGAAGATAAAGGCTAAGGTTGTGGATACCCGGGCTGAAGCTGTAATGAGCCGAACTAAGGCTGACTAGAAAGTGGCGGTCTAGTTGAAGGACGATGTCGATGCTCAAGCTAAGTTGAGAAAGATCCTTGACCGCAAATATAGGAGCAAAGAATACGCTTGGTGTAAGTTTCGGAGAAAAACCCTTGAGGAGATCCATGCTAGGGGATTTGACCTCTCGAAAGAGTTGACGCAGGCGAGGGCGGATGAGTGTGGTGCTTGGTTACTACTGTCAGATGCTGAGGCCGATGGGCCATAGTCCCCAAGGGGATGTAGATTTTGCTTTCTGATTCTACATATAGCATTTTCAAAGCACGTTTGTAAATGGAGCTTGTATTTTTCTGCATGTATGCATAAAGAGGAAACCTCACGGTTTTGTTTCACCTGCATTTCTTTTTACATCGATTTTAGCCAGATGAACTGGTCTTTGATTTGAGGGGAATCTTTAGATTCACGGTATGGCCTTAAGGCTCATTGGGCTGGCCCGTAAGCTCTTACGCGCTTGGTCGATGCGACCTTTACATATAGGCTGACGACAATAGCCTTACGCTTTTGCTCTTAGGCATATTTGGGTCAACTGTTTTGGGCTCAGTCCCCGAGTCGGGCATCGACTCGTTCTCATTCGACCCTCAAGTTGTTGATTTTTAGGCTGGCAACAGTGAATCTTACGCTCTTGGTCGATGCGACCTTTTAGTGTAAGCCGACGTTTGAGCTCTTACGTTTTTGTTCTTAGGCATATTCAGTTAACTGTTTTGAGTTCTGTCTCCAAATCGGGTTTCGAATCGAGCTCATTCGACCTTCAAGTTTTTGAATTGTAAGTTGGCCATTAGGCTCTTATGCGTTGGGTCGGTACGACCTTTTATATATGTGGGCTGGCGACAATGGCTCTTATGCCTTGGGTCGTTGCGACCTCTAATATAGGCTTTAATTTTCCCTCTTAAGGACTTTTTGAAATGATGTTTGCCCGACTCTTCGACTATTTAATAAAAAACCTCGATTGTGAGTCAATATATGGCGATGATCGAGCACCTCCGCAGGTTTGGCTCGGAGGTCGAGTATCTCGAAGCTAGTGTTTAGGATCTAACATGGTCGAAGCTCTTTTGCCTATGTCGAGGGTGGCCTGTTTAACTGGTTCTTTTCAAAGTATATTCGAAGTAATTGAAGGCCTGTGATTTATAGCGATGGTCGGGCGTCCCCGAGTCACATTAGTTTGGCTGGTACAACCTTGTGACCAGAGTCATTTGTGTTCGGCCGGAGCCTTTAAGTCCCGAGTGAAGTGGTTTTGGCATCTATATTGAGGGTGTGACTTTTTAGGGGTCTTACAAGTTCAATTGATAGCCAAAACTTTGAGATCGGGTTTATGCCTTTAGTAATGTCTTACAAGTTTTACATGCCTTTGAGGTCTTACAGTTTTGGTTACTTGGTACAAGTATGGTTCATGCCTTGCTTGAGGTCTTACAAATATTGATGTCACCTTATATAGGTCTTACAAGACCGAGACTGCCCGCATGTGGTCTTATGGCCTCGGGTTTTGATAAGTTAGTGGAGATGGCGATTGATGGTAGTCCCCGAGTCATCGAGGGTTTCTCGGCTCGAGAGCCATTACTTGTGAACTTGGTATTGCCTCATTGAGGGCTTGCAATTTTGGAGTTTCTGATCTTGAGGTCGTATAGCCTTGAGTTTTCGACGCCAGTCCCCGAGTGTTCGGGATGTTTTTGGCTCTGGAACCACTTTGTGGTCTTGATGTTGCCTCATTGAGGGCTTATGAGTTAGGAGCTATAATCCAATGGTCACATTGTTTTGAGTTGTTGACGCTAGTCCCCGAGTGTTCAGGATGTTTTTTGGTTCTCGGGTTATTTTTTTGCAAAAATATCGCGCTTCCTTGAAATACAAAATGCTTTTGGGAAGTATTCTTTGATTACTTGGTACAAGTATACATGTTTTTGTTGTCGCTAGCTTGGTTGTTCTATGTAGACACGGTTCGTTCGACCGTTTAGCCTGGTACATTATATTCCTACCGAGGGCCCACTTAGCGCATCTTGTCTTCTTCGAGTAGGTGACCTTTCAGGGGGATGCTCCCCAATGTTCGAGGTTGACTGCAAAAAGAAGCCTTGAATACTTGTTGAGTTTTCCTTAGGCATCATATGGATGTTGCCTCGTTAAAAACCTCACCGGTAAAACCTTTTTGGGATAAAAATTCGGTCGAATGAAAAGAGTGCAACGCATGCCTAAGGCCTTTGAGTTGGAGAGTGCTTTGGCCATTTCGATCGGGTACCTGCACCCAGGTCAGTGTAGAATATAATTGAAAGAGAAAGGAAACGACCATACCTTAGTGTAGAATATGTCGGCGATGTTTCGAGCCCTGATATGTTTTAGTTGCTTGTAACGAGGATGTGGTACGATCCCCTACTTTGTTTAGTCGGGATAGCCGAGAGTGTAGTTTGTTATTGCTAATTTACTGTTTGCTTATACTTCGGCTCCTTCGAAGGCAAAGGTGTCGGTGTCGGGGCCACGTCGTGTACTGCGAACATTTCTTTTGCCGCATGTTGTTCCCCGTAGACGGCCTTAATCCCATCCTTTGTGGGTAATTTCATCATTTGATGCAGGGTGGAAGGTACTGCTCTCATGCAGTGTATCCACGGCCTCCCGAGCAAAGCGTTGTACCTCATGTCTCCCTCAATGACATGGAATTTGGCATATTGGGTTGTGCCGGCCACGTTGACTGGAAGGGTGATTTCCCCTTTTGTTGTTTCACTCGCCATATTGAATCTGTTGAGGACTCGAGAGGCGGGCACTATTTG